>NW_026695420.1:0-92048 GCF_029851405.1 Lichtheimia ornata | reverse complement strand
CGTGGGAGAATCAGGTTACAGCAGGATCAATCATTTAGTATAAAAGAATGGACGTCTTCATTGAATAAAGGGCATCTTCAGTCTCACTTGACTTATTATTGTCTCGTTCTTATAATCTCATTCCATTTTTATTCCACTCGATCACACACATCTCCAACAACTGTACCAGGACCTTATCTTCTATGTTCGTGAAGG
This sequence comes from Lichtheimia ornata, assembly GCF_029851405.1. NCBI lineage: Eukaryota > Fungi > Mucoromycota > Mucoromycetes > Mucorales > Lichtheimiaceae > Lichtheimia > Lichtheimia ornata. The sequence goes on along the minus strand of NW_026695420.1, from coordinate 91,853 downwards.
CCGTAATCAAAGATTGAATTCGCTGGCACAATTACGCACACGCGCTGCCGCTGTGGAAGCTGCACTTCCATTTACAGAACCAGCTAGCCGAGATCAACTCATTCCACTCATTGCAGATCATCATGCTGATGCACAAGCATTAGAAGCATATATCGACTACCTTGATCGACAACTAGAAGTCGAACGACAATTTTGCTGGAACAATTTCAAGGGCTTTATACATCACAATGGCGTGATCGTTTCACTGAACTTCTCATCGACACCAAATGGCCCACCATGGATGTTTGTCGTGATCTTCAATTACCAGCTGACATGGTTACTTTTATTCACACCACCCAGCAAGGCCAAACCAATGATCCAGCTACCAATTCAACAGTGCAAGCTCTTTTACAACGTATACAAGACCTTGAACTTCAAGTTAAGCAGCCCAAGACTACGATTTCCACAACCCTCAACGACAATGTTTTACACACACCAAGACTACAAAATGAAATGCGCACAAATAAAGTGATAAAAGATGATAGTAACAAGAGGCGAGAGAATACAGTGAGACTCAATAATGGGTTGAATTCTTTATTTCAAATGATTACGTGCGCTTATTTATAGCTTTGATGGATGATGGCATAAGGGATTGATATTTGGGCTGTTGTTGATGTGGCTTCCTGATTCAGGATATGGATGAGTTGGCATACGCAGTGATGATGGGACCCGTGCGTGAGTGGTACAAATGGTTGATTTGTGTAAGTCATGCGTGTAGTGGCGTAGGAGCTCTCTCTATGATAAAGTCAAGTCCACATTCATTGTTTGTTACCTCTTACCCTCATATGTGTGCCATCTCCTTATTGTGTGTGTGAACTACTCGGATGTGTGGATCCTGTACCCGAACATAAAGTGACCTTGAATAAGGTATAGATCAACCGTTGTATGATAAAGAGTGAACGGTGGTATCGGTTCACGACACAAAAGACACAGGATGATGCGACACCTTCTACCCTGGACAACAAGATACGTGAACGCCGTCGACGAACCAAGCTTCCGACTTTTAGTAGTGGAACGCCAAAGGAGGCACAACAATGGCTTGACAAGTTTAATCGTGTATCCGACTACTTGGCATATGGCAAGGATGAACGATTAGAAGAACTCGATGTTGCTCTGGAAGGCGACGCCATCCAATGGTTTGCGTCACTAGCACATGAAAAACGCTCAAGACATGCGTTATTTGAACAAGCATTCCTACATCATTTTGGAGGAGGGACTCAACCCACTCGGAATGCTTTGGCTGAATTAAAGACACTACGACAAGGCTCCACTCCGATGAGTCAATTTGCACCAAAAATAAGTGATCTATTCATGAGAGCCGAGATTTACAGTGATGCACTCCAGCTTGATTATTTCAGCGATCGAGTACACCCGAAGCTTCAAGAAGCTATTTACATGAGAGGTGCCAAGAATCTCACAGAGGCCATTGCGATTTGTAACGAAGTCGAATATGCCATGGGGCGTGCGGGACTCACGTTACCAACCTATACACCGGTTTCAGCAACAACAACAGCAAACAACAACAGCAACTACAACAAATCCAGCACAACCAGCAGAAGCACAAAACGCACAATGGTCTCAACAATCATCACGCCCATTTCGAAACAGCAATCAACGCGGCAAAAGTTTTCATCACCCCCGATACGGTCGCCATCGCAACAGTAACCAACAGCCTAGCAACAGCCAACAGCCTAGCAACAATCAACAGCGCAGCAGCAATAGCAGACATCGACGTGAGACAAGACAATGCTTCAATTGTGGACACCATGGCCATATATCCCGAAATTGCAAGACTTGCCAACCATCAGCACGTAATAATGCACAACACACAACAACCAGCAACAATAGCGACAACAGCGACAACACAAGCGATTGGACCAACATCTTCGAACACCTCAGCGACAGCCAACAATCGACTCAACAGCATACCAGCAACAACCAAGAAGCCAACAACAACAACAACACCCTTCGATTCTACAACAACATCAAAATTGCAGGCAACAACAATGAACATCGTACACTCATCGATACCGGGTCAACACTCAGCTCAATCAAACGACAACTTGTGAAAAATATGGGCATTACAACACAACCTTGCAAACCAACAACGATCCGATACGGCAATCAATCCACCCAATTGACCACAGAGATAGCAATCATCAATTTCAACATCAACGATTTCACGAGCCAATGCACCATGTATGTGGTCGACTGCCAAAACGAAGACATCATCTTAGGAATGGATTGGATGGCAAAAGAAGATATCACTTTACATCCACGCACGGGTACAATCACCAAAGTCATGACCAACAATGCCATAGCCCATCAAGCAACGATCGAACAATTACTCAACAAGTACCCAAGCCTGACACAAGTCGCACCAATACAAACTATTACCAACGTGCCATTTCAACATCGAATCGACACTGGAGACGCGAATCCGGTGATTAGCCGCGACTACAGAAGAGCACCAATTGAAAAAGACCACATTGCCAAGGAAGTTGAAGACATGTTGCAACGCAAGGTTATTCGCCCTAGCAACAGCCCATGGTGCTCACCAGTAATCCTCATCAAGAAGCCTGACAATACGTTCCGTTTTTGTATCGATTTTCGAGCTCTGAATCGAATCACACGCAAAGACAAGTTTCCATTGCCGCATATTGATGATCTCCTTGAAAGACTCTCTGGCAGCACTATTTTTTCCACCATCGACTTGAAGTCTGGCTATTGGCAAATTCCTGTGCACCCAGCTGATCGATGCAAGACCGCTTTTATCGCCAATAATGCTTTATACGAATTCAACGTACTCCCTTTCGGTGTCTGCAATGGGCCCTCTACATTTTCCCGCTTCATGTTTGGTGTTCTACAAGGTCTATCCAATGCTATGGTCTACTTGGATGATATCATTGTCTTCAGCTCGGACGTTTCAGCCCATCATCAACACTTGGATCAGGTACTGCATCGATTACACAAGTACAATCTTAAGATTTCTCTCAAGAAATGCCGCTTCTTTCAATCAGAAGTCAAGTACCTTGGGTTTATTGTCAGCCAACAAGGAATACGATCGGATCCTCAAAAGATTGCCACCATCCAACGATGGCCCACACCCCAATCACGACAAGAATTACAGCGATTTCTCGGTTTTTGCGCATTCCATCACAAGTTCATCAGCAACCTTTCCACCGTGGCAGGACCACTATACAAGTTAATCAAGAAGGATACCAAGTTCAATTGGACACAAGACTGCCAGAATGCTTTTATTTCACTCAAGGATACAATATCTAAGTTGCCAACGCTTGCATATCCAAACTCACGGCTTCCTTATGAACTACACACAGATGCAAGCACTTTTGGACTTGGTGCCGTTTTGACTCAAACAGGACGCCCAGTTGCTTTCGCCAGCCGTACTCTTACCAAGGCAGAGAAAAATTACAGCGCCACCGAATTGGAATGTCTTGCTATTGTTTGGGCCCTCACATACTTCCATCCATATCTTTTCGGTGCCACGTTTACCATATTCACGGACCATGCAGCTCTCAAAGCTATCCTTTCCACCAATTCCCCAAGAGGGCGCATTGCAAGATGGATCTTGGATATCCAATCATATACTTTCACCGTTGTACATCGCAAAGGAGTCGAGAATGCCGCGGCGGATGCACTTAGCCGAGTACATCAAAATCAGCAAGAGACAGCACAGCTATCGATCGACACATTCAAGCAATATCAAAACCAAGACCCGTACATCAAGCAACTCTGCCAACAAGGAATCCGGGAACCATTTGCATGGCATCAAGGCGTACTATTTCATAAGCAAGATCAAGAATCAGCCAAACCGGTACTTCCACGAGCAATGCTACCCATAATACTTCGCGCAACACACGACCACAAGACATCAGGGCATTTTGGCGTATCAAAAACATTGAGCAAAGCACAACAATTGGCATGGTGGCCAACTCAGCAAGAAGATATCAAGGCCTGGATACAAGGATGCGAGCTTTGCCAACGATACAAGATCAGCACAACTTCGACCACAGCACCAATGAAACCGATTCTTCCCCGTTACGCAGGCGACATATGGGCAGGCGATATTGCAACTCTCACAACCACGATCAAAGGCAACAAGCACATCCTCGTATTAAGCGAATACCTCACCAAGTGGACAGTAACAGCAGCCCTTCCAAGTTACGATTCGGATCACGTAGCCAACGTTCTTTTATACGAAGTCGTCCTTAAATATGGAACACCAAATCGATGGATAACTGACAATGGTTCGAACTTTATTTCGGATGCGATGAATGCGGTATGTAAGCGTCTTGGTATTTCTCGATCACTAACGTCTGTTGAATATCCTCAAACCGATGGACTGGTCGAGAGGCTCAATCGTACGATCAAAACTTCACTCGCCGCATACGCCGCACACGATCCTGCAAATTGGGATGAGTATTTGCCATTTGTCACGTTTGCCTACAACACGGCCAAGCACTCCTCTACTGGATACTCACCTTTTCAACTCATGTTCGGACGAGAACCGGTGATCCCACTTGCTGGCGACTTCAACATCAATACCAATACTTACGAGACTGAACCTTGGATGCAATACCTCAATGCACACATTCCTATTCTTCATGGACAAGCTCTATCGAACATCAAGAGAGCGCAAGCAAGGCAGAAGCGCCAATACGATAAAGGCAAAAACACCAAAATCGACTACAAGCCTGGTGATCTCATATTGCGTCGAAACCTGGAGCGACAGCCATTTCCCAAAGAGCGTTGGTCTGGTCCATTTGTCATTGTCAAGCAAAATAACGAAGGCACCGCGTATACGATAAGGAAACAAGACGCGCCAACGTACACAACCACCGCCAATGTTAAACACATGCGACCATTCAACAAGCCACCATCTTTCGAGGAGGGGAGTGATGTGAGATGTAACCCAGCCAACCAAAGAATCACATGACAAGATGCAAGATGACATCCACTCAATCCCTCATGATGTTGCTAAGCAACCATTATAACACATGTTCAAGTTCCCAAGATCACAAGTATATCATTCGTATATCACATTATCCATTCTGAAACAATTGTTATCATTATATATATATCCATTGCCATCCTACAATAAAGGATTATCTTATTAGTTCTATTCTCTCCTTCTCTCTATATTAAATCCCGCTCCGAACATTACAGCGCTATGGTCACAATTCACAAAGAAATGACCAGACGGGCAAATACTACAACCGGATCAGGACGTTTCAAATTCATATTGTTGCGGAGATGAGATGGTATGAATCAGAATCATTGACGTATATTCGAGTCAATCGAAAGGCACGCTCTTCTCCGCACTCTTTCACTTTTTCACACACAAAGCATCATGGTGCATGTTGGCATTGTTGGTGTTGGTCTCGTTGGATCCGAATTGCTCTCCCAATTGGCAGCTACTCAAGCCAAGCGTCTCAAAGTGGTTGGTCTCACCAATTCGCGTAAAATGATCGTGTCCGAGAACTACGCTCCTTTATCCCTTACTTCGTGGCAACAGTCGCTTGAATCCAGCACCACTGCTTCCGATCTCACTCAGTTTGTCAAGTACATGAGCAGCTCGCCTGAACATGCAGTTATTGTTGATTGTACTGCATCCGATGCTGTGTCTCAGTTGTATCCCTCTTGGTTGTCTGCTGGCGTCAGTGTGGTGACTCCCAACAAGAAAGGCTTCTCTGGTTCTCTTGACCTGTACAAGCAAATCGAATCGCTTGCTGCCAACTTGGGTGCTAGTACAGGTAACAACAAGCCTCTTGTGTATCATGAATCGACTGTGGGTGCTGGATTGCCGGTATTGAACACTTTGGCCGATCTCGTAAAGACGGGTGATGAAATCCAAACGATCGAAGGCATCTTTTCTGGCACGCTCAGCTATTTGTTCAACAACTTTTCTTCATTGTCTGCTGATGCCAAGAAGGAACCATTCTCCTCCATTGTCAAGGTCGCCAAGGAACTTGGATACACTGAACCTGACCCTCGTGATGATTTGAATGGTATGGATGTCGCTCGCAAGGTTACTATCTGTGGTCGTTTGGCTGGTTTGGACTTGGACTTGTCAACTTTGCCTGTGGAAAACATTGTCCCTGAGCCATTGCAAGCTGTTGCTTCCGCTGATGAATTCATGGCCAAATTGCCCGAGTTTGATGATCATTTCTCCAAGCTGAATGAGGACGCCAAAAAGGATGGCCAAGTGCTTCGTTATGTTGGTCTTGTGGATGTCAAGGGTGGTAACAGTGGTGTCAAGTTGATCAGGTAATAGGATAAAATGTGGGTCATGTGATGGAGGATTACATGACTGACTCGTTTTTCTTTTATTAGATACCCTGCCTCTCATCCTTTTGCCTCGTTGTCTGGCAGTGACAACATTATCAAATTCACCACAAAGTACTTTCCCAACGGCCTCATTATCCAAGGTGCTGGTGCTGGTGCAGCTGTCACTTCCTTTGGTATTTATTCGGATTTGCTCAAGATTCAAGAGCGTGTCGACGGCTATTAAGAATGTACTGCTATTGTTTTAAAGAATTGTCTTTCGTTTTGTACGCATGAATGATGATAAGCATGTGTTTCTGAACGAGGTTCAAAAGTGTATGTGAAGAATGGTGGAGAAGGGCTCAAGGGGTATATCATGAATGAATGATGGGTAAGGATCAACAACATATGTAGGTAAGCATTCAGGGGTGGACGAGAGGATATATCTCAAATGGTGGATAAGGGTCAAGAGCAGGCAGATATACGAGTATTGTTGTTGATGTATGGTTTGTAACTTGGTGCGTTGAGCGTAGATCAGTTTTAAATGATGGGATATTTTGACCATGACCCAACTTTGAGTTTTGCTATAACTGGTGTTGTTGAAGGCTTGTCATAGTAATAGGTAGATCTTCGCAGTAAATCTGTGTGAAACATACACTCTATTAAGATAGATTAAAGGATGTAAATGTCCATGTGAGTAATTCAATACTTCATCAAAGAGCATTCCTTTATATTTGGCATCACGAGGTTGGGGTCAGGGCGATTCCAAGAAAAAAATAGGGTTGAGAGACTGGAGTAACAACGAGGGGAATAATCCACTGACACTCAATCTGGATATCGTATTGGCTGTAATGCAGCATCACCTTCGTAAAGGCAGGGGGCTTTCCACATATCCGCGTATCTTCTTATCCACCGGATATAAAGCAGCGTAAAGTGTTCGTGGGCTAAAAGTGCGCCAAGCCCGTTCTCGAAAAAACGTTTACGCTTGTTGTCTTTGCCATGCTCCGAATTATATTGATCTATAGAACAATGACATGATTACCATTAACGATGCAAGGGCATTATGCATCTACGAACTTGGTAGGGGCCGTTTTGCTCCTCAGCGCAACACGTCATGTTGAAAATTGGAGAAAGAGAGTTGGGAGAATCCCAAAATGGAGTGCAGCTCGCCATTTGGTAAAATAATGTTTTGTGTCACATGCAGGATGTCGATCAAAGATCCTGAGTTGAGAAGAAAAGGTTTCCAAGTACGAGCACACGCCAAGTTACCCCACGTTGGTAGCCCTAGAAACGGATACCGTGTAAAGGATTCAAGCAAGCAACAGATCGTTGTAGACGTGGTGAAAAGGGTCTTTATTGGGGAAGTAATGGTACTTGGTTACTGGACTCGGAGACAACGGCAAGTGTTCCGAAGTTATCGATGGTACGTGTCACATCTAGGTTGTACAGGCAACCAAAATGGAAGCTAATGCCGTGTACTTCATTCTTTATATGTGCAAACGTGAAGCGCTTTTGACAAACGTTTCGTCTTCGTCATGTTCGTTCATAATAAAATTCAGCTGAGAAATGAGCCAGGACGGCTTAAATCACTTTTACACAGTAAAAGAGGCGTGTTCTCCTCAACATGATGATGGCAACAAATTGTGTTCCTTGTGCCCTTCTTTTTTATACAACGCGCAAGGAAAGCTGTTGATTGTTTTATGTCGCGGAGTGTCACACGCACGGCATGACTTCCTGCTGATAGATTAAAAGCGTTTGTTAATAAAAGATTAAGCACCATCCCATACGATGTACCTTTTAAACATCCATTGGCATGGCCAATCAAACCCATCATTCCCATCTACTTCCAGAAGCTTTCAATTAAATCATCCACAGCTATTGTGTTGACTAAAACTTCCCGGTACGCCACAGTTTTAGACATAAGACGCACGTCTCCGAAAGGTAGAGCCATCTCCTGCCATGGCCAAACTCGGTGCCACCATTGGCTTTGCATCAACATTGTACCAATTCAAATGGGTACTGTACAAGGACATATAGCCATCTCAAGAGTGCTAGAGAACCATTCGACCACTCCTAATAAAGCATTCAATCAGGTCAACTTGGTTTCCAACTAGTGATACATTGCCATTGACGAGCCCAAGTAAAACGATTTACTGGACCCGCATAATTGTCTAACTAGACCAAGCAAAACATTTCATTGGGGCTGCATAGTTATTTGACTAGGCAACGAAGCACATTCTGATAGGCCTAGTAAAACCTTTGGACTAGGTGAAGAAAGCGGTTCGACTGGGCTTAGTACAACGTTTTACTAGGCCAACATGCTTGTCGAACAACGCCTAGTAAAGGATTTGACTGGAACAGCATAGTCATTTGCCTAGGTAACGAAGCCGTTGCCGAAGGCTTAGTGAATTCTTTTTTCAGGCCCAAAAAGACATTTAACTAGGTCAGCGAAGTAGTTTGACCAGGTCTAGTAACTGTTTTACTGGGTCTACATAGTTGTTTAACTGGAGCTAGTTATACTACTTACAGTGTCCAGTAAAATCTTTTACTGGCGCGGCATAGTCATTTCACCAAGCAAATCAAACATTTCGCGTAGGCGTAGCGAAACTTTTGCCAGGACCACATCACCATTTGGCTGTGGGTAGTAAAGCATTTGACTATGGGTAGTAAAACATTTGACTAGGCGAAATAAAATCTTTTGCGTAGGCGTAGTAACAACTTCGCATGGGCTACAAAGACATTTGACAGGACAAGGAGGTAGTTTGACCGCGTGCAGTATAATATTTTATTAGGCCCACGTAGTTGAGTGCCTAGTGCTAGCAAATCAATTTACTAGGCTCACTAAAACATATGACTTGGGCTAATAAAACATTTGACTAGACGGAAGAAATTCTTTGGTGTCGGCGTAGTAAATAGCGTGAACAGGCTCCAAAAGACATTTGACCAGGTCAAGGAGGTATTTTGAACAAGTTTAGTAAAATGTTTCACTAGGCTCACTTAGTTGGGTGACTAGCGCAAGTAAATGAATTTACTAGATGTAGTGAACCATTTGACTCAGTCTAGTAAGAAATTTCGCTAGTCGCGAAGACTTTGCGTTAGGCACAATGAATAGTGTGCCGAGTCTCCCAAAGAAATTTTACCAGGTCAAGAAGGTAGTTTGACCATGTCTAGTAAAATGTTTTACTAGGCGCACAGAGCTGTGACTTACTCTAGTAAATAAAACTTACTTGGGTTAGTAAAACATTACACTGGGCCTAGTAAACGATTTGACTAGACGTAATAAAATCTCTGATCTAGGCACAGTGAATAGTGTGCCGAGGATCCCAAAGAAATGTGACCAGGTCCGGGAGATAGTTTGATCATGTCCAATAAAATGTTTTACTAGGCCTACATAATTGAGTGACTGGCGCCAGTTAATCAATCCACTAGGCCTAGTAAACCATTTGACTGGGTCTAGTAAAACTTTTCACTAGGCGAAATAAATTCTTTTGGCGTAGGCGTAGTAAATAGTGTGCTCAGACTCCCAAAGACATTTTACCAGCTCACGGATGTAGTGCGACCATGTCTAGTATAATGGTTTACTAGACACACACTAGTTGAGTGATCAGCGCCAGTTGACCAATTTGCTAGGTGTAGTAAACTGTTTGACTAGGTCTAGCAAAACATCCGACTTGGTCTAGTTAAACATTTGACTACGTCCAATAAATTCTTTCATGTGGGCGTAGTAAATAGTGTGCCCAGGCTGCTAAAGACATTTGACCACGTCACAGGAGTAGTTTGACCACGTCCAGTGAAAATTTTTTATTAGGCCCACACAATTGACTGACTGTCGCTAGTAAATCAGTTTACTGATCTCAGCAAAATATTTCTCTGAACGTGATCAATCTACTTTAGTTATCTAGTCCAAAGTCTCTGTGGGTCTGTGCATAGTATTTACGGCCCCCCTACACCAAAGAGTGTATTGTGACTAGTGGAATGTTTTACTAGACCCAGTCAAATTGTTTACTAGGCCTAGTAAATTGATTAACTGGCGCTAGTCACTCAACTATGTAGGGCTAGTAAAACATTTTACTCAAAATGGTCAAACTACTTCCTTGACCTGGTCAAAAAATCGTTGTGCGTCTGGTAAATTATGTACTAGACTGCCCTCAACGACAATGTGTGTCAGAGGGCCGTTATCAGTCATATTATAGTACAATTGAATGATCCTGGATACTCTTATGTAAGAAAGCGATAAATGTTCTCTCTGCTTGCGGGGCGAGAATATAAAGGAACCAACAAGCAATATACATGCAGCCACTGTAATCGCCAGCCAATTATCCTTGCTTACCTACCACACTTTTTCCCTCCACACATACACGTACGTACACCTCCTCTCTCTTCCTCCTCCATCCACACCCCGCTATCGGGATCTGGGTGTTACAGGTACCACAACAGCTTGCTGCTGCATCATCCACGCTAACTTTTACATTCTTATCCGAATTGAATAAATAAAATCATCTATCTCTTATTTTCGGTAGGGAAGCCGTGTGTTGCTTATGTAAATCCATCGGTCGAGCTGCATTTATACACACAAACGTAATAGAGGCCAATTCCCCACATTAAACTCAATGATAGCTTATTACAATGACCATGTCCATATGAACCATCGTCTTATAGCTACTCACACTAAACCAAGGATATAGGTCTCAAGCCATTCGACATCAAGTATCGCTCCCTTCCTTTGGAAAAAACGCTAGCAGCATTGGTCGTAGTATGGGCATCTCTGCAGCAGGGAATTGCTTTTGATCGCTGGGTGGCATCATGTATCATGGTATTTCTCCATTGTGTTACAATGAAGCATCCATACGCGTCAATAACAATATTCTCATAGCTATCTTTTGGTGTTGGTCTTTAATAACATGGAGAATATGACGCATCAATCTACAGCACATGGCAAGGGTAAGGTTTCCTAGCAATCAATCAACGTTTAAGATCACTTTTACTAATATCATTTATCAAGTGTTTATAATAGCGCCAAGCATTATGGGCATCCGGACGAGTTACATAACATTATATGCGGTTAAAAAGGCACGTTGGGCGGACTAAATAAGGGTGCGCTCTCTTCTCTTGCAGGCCCACTTTCCTGCAAATGCATTTCTTTCCTTCGCCCGGGCATTTACTTCCTTCGCTACAATTGGCTTCCAACGCATGACAGTGCTTACATGCCGCCATCGGCATTCAATCCTTACGCGCTTTGACACGACCATGTCGAGGTCTTTTTCACGCTTGACGATAACGACCAACACGTTCTTTTCCTGCTGTGATACTACGGCATATTGCCGATACCAAAACCAATATATCTATCTCCCACACCAGATTTGGCGAGCATCAAACAACACCGTCCCTGCTTGTTCACAAACCACGCACTATTATTCAAACACAAAATTAATACTGCAGATTGTTTGCTTTTACGGCGAACGAATACTCCAACAGCTGGCAATCAAGTGGTTCATTGCGAATGGCGAAAAAGATCGGATTTTGGCGAGGATGATGATTTTACATTGTAAAGTGATATTATTGCCCGCTACTGTCATATCAACGTGCTTTGTTATATACCCAAAAGACTGCTTGCATCGGGGGGTACAACGTGGTGCATTGCAAATGGTGAATAGATCTGATTTGAGCGAAGTGTGATGATTTTACAATGAAAAGCAACATGCTTGGCTGCTACTGCCATATCAACGTGACCTTGGTATACGCCAAAAGGCTTGGTTGATTGTGAGCTACAAACTCATTCATTGCGAAAGGTGAATGAATCCATATTGAGCGAGGGGTGATGATTTCACATTGTAAAGTAACATTATTGGCCACTACGTCCATATCAGCATGATCTTGTTATATAGGCGAAAGGCTGCGTTCATTGGGGGCTACAACTTGGTTCATTGCGAATGGTGAATAGATCTGATTTCAGCGAGGTATGATGATTTCACATTGTAAAGTAACATTATTGCCCACTACTGCCATATCAACGTGATCTTGGTATATATAGCAGGAAGCGTCGTTGATTGGGGGCTACAACGTGGTGCATTGCGAATGGCGAAAAAGATCGGATTTTGGCGAGGATGATGATTTTACATTGTAAAGTGATATTATTGCCCGCTACTGTCATATCAACGTGCTTTGTTATATACCCAAAAGACTGCTTGCATCGGGGGGGGGGTACAACGTGGTGCATTGCAAATGGTGAATAGATGTGATTTGAGCGAATTAATATGATTTTACAATGAAAAGTAACCAGTTTGGCTGCTGCTGCCATATCAACGTGATCTTGTTATACGCTGAAAGACTGCTTGAATTGCGGGCGACAATGTGATGGATCACGAAAGGTGAATAGATCCGAATTGAGCGAGGTATGATGATTTCACATTGTAAAGTAACATTATTGCCCACTACTGCCATATCAACATAATCTTGGTATATAGCCAAAAGACTGCTTGAATTGCGTGCTACAATATGATGCATTGCAAATGGCGAATAGATCTGATTTGGGCGAAGTATGATGATTTTACCATGAAGAGTAACATTGTTGCCTGCTACTGCCATATCAACGTGACCTTGTTATATGCCAATATACTGCTAGGATTGCGGGCTACAATTTGATGCATTGCGAATGGGGAATACACCTGATTTAGGCGAGGTATGATGGCTTCACGTTGTAAAGAAACATTATTGCCCGCTACTGCCATATGAACATGACCTTCTTATATAGCGAAAAGGCTGCGTTCATTGGACGCTACAACGTGGTTCATTGCGAATGTCGAATACATCCGATTTGAGGCAAGTATGATGATTTTACAATGAAAAGCAACATGCTTGCCCACTACTGCCATATCAACGTGCCCTGGTATATAGCCAAAAGACTGCTTGAATCGGAGACTACAACGTGGTGCGTTGCGAATGCCGAATAGACCTGATTTGGGCGAAGTATGATGATTTCACATTGTAATGCAAACATCATCGCGACAGCTATTGGTGGATTGATATGTTGTGTGCACGTTCCGATACAACGTTGGATATTATGGGCGATTTTTACTCTTGTTCCATTCGATGTATTGCCATGGCGGATTGTCCACCTATTTTAATACTGCAACTGAACACGATGAAGGATGCAAGAAAAGAATTCCCGCGCTTGAAATCTCAGAGAGGCTCTCAAAGTCAGCAACGCTACCGCTCATACAAGCAGCTTTTTGAGCAAAAAAATACGGTCAGCTCATTGATCTCTTATATACCCTGACGCAAAGTGAATGGTGGAAGCGTGTATGTACATGGCAGGAGATGGCCTTACCCTTTGGAGGTGTACGACTTTTGTCTGAAACAAGGACGCATGTATCTCGCAGCAACACTGTAGCAGTGGATAAACTTGTTTACAACTTTGAAGGTGCGGTAAAGCATGTGGCATGACATTTATAGTGAACATGGTATGTTGTATACAAGATGCTTTTCCAACAATGTTAGTAATCTTTGCCATAGGAAATGCTGCGACAGAGCGTATATCCATTTGTTTCGATGAGATCAGTCGGGCTACAAGTTTCAACCGGTTGCGTGCCATGGAGACCAACGTCCGCATTGATTACTTTTTTGGCTTCCTTGCTTCATTGAGCGAGTCTCCTCGACGTTGCATGAATCCAGTGGATCATGTCTATGGAGTGCTTGGCCTATTCCAGATCAAAATCCCAACGATGTCTGATCCTAGTGCGGTTTGGCAGCTTTTCTTGTCTGAGCTTGAGAATTATATGAAGGATCTACAGCACAACCCCAAAGGAATTCCTGTCATCAATGACCATGCATTCCAAATTAATCTACGGAAGGCTAAAAACATGGCGGATATATACAAAGACTTGGTCGTATGGAGACGTCTTTAAGATGACTACAAGAATCAAATGAAGGTTTCCCCAAAGTGATACTTTTATTGGTGCACTTTACAATTGGGAATACAGGTGATCTATGAACGTCGCAGCGTGAATTCATTGCTTCTTGTTCCTGTACTCGTTTCAACCACAACCCACTCAACTTGACAATGACATTCCAAACTGCATCCTCGCAACGATTGGCTTTCCATTGATGACAGCATGCATGGCACTATCGACACTCTCTATTCACGACTTCCTCATTGAGCAAGCAAAGCAAGGAACGCTCATGTTGGAAAAAGCCTTTTCCACCAGTGGTTGAATTTGGAGTCTTGCCGCATGTTTACGATACCATGAACCAGTTTTATTGTCTCCTAACACCTATGTCCTCCTTTCTTCAAGCGCAACACACGTGTCATTAACCAACAGCACACTTTTTTCTTGTTGTTAGCCTCTTTGTCAAGGTAACAAGGAAGTGGACGAGGGTATTAGGGAAGAGATGAAGGATAACACGTGGATCATTTAGGGCAACTGAATGGTGTGATGTACAGCTTTGATGATACCTGAAAGCTACCGATACAATCTTTCCAATACGCAAGAATCGCCATCCACACTCGATGCCACACTTTTCCAGTGAGCGCATGAAAAGAAGCATGTCAGCAGTAGCGATCACATAATCCAATTGTTTGGCGAATGAAAAGATTATGACAGACGTATTCGAACAAGTGCAAGGATGAGGAATCCTCGAGATCTACTGTCAATATTGCCAGCAACAAGAATGCATCATGTTACGTGGACAAGGTTGAAGATGATGGAAAATGGTTATCATTGGAGATCATGGAGTGCTGTCATTCGCTGGAAAAGAGAGGGCTATCATTGGACATTGCGAGTGAAATTGAGTGGATTTACGGGATTTCGACGAGGACCTTTCATCTTGGCATACGGCAAAAGGAATGGAGTTCCATCAGCAAGAATCATCGTCATCATGGGAGGGCCGCTATTGATAAAAGGAAGCAGGCAAGGTTACATATGGGATCAACGGGTATCCATATGGCTACTTCAACTTGGCATGCGGCATGACAATTTGAATGGAGAAACATGATGATTTGAGGAGAAACGAAGGGGTTGATGGTACTGCATGGCTATCCGCATTGGGAGAGGGAAGACCCAACTGGCAACATTCTACGTTTATGCAGCTGTACGCGTCCACCAATCATTTCACACCTTGTCCGTATCGGGATCTTGCTTGAACTTCTGTGATTGAATACACCATATCGCATGGCATCCACCGTATGTTATGGAATTGAGAATTACTATGCTTTACGATATATGAATCACCAAGAATCGCTATGATCAAGCACATCAAATTCTGAGGAACCAAGGAACAGTGCTTGATGAGAACAATTTTCATGTTGGGATGGCAACTTCGTTTGAATGATGGATCTTGGCAACATACGTGATATCGTGAATGATACAAGAGGTGCTACCTTTATACAATGAGCAGCAATGGGCAACAACAATGAGCCACTTGGAAATAGACATAATTGAAAGCGTCCCTTTGTTCAATGAATCTTGTAGTTGTACATGTCCAAAAATGAAATCTTTGCATTATACCTGCTTGGCAACGAGAATCACGTGGTTACTTTTTTGGGATGATGATCGTCATTTGGTTGTATACAATGGGGGTTGCTTGTAATCATTCAATCGTACCATGTGATGGGGGAAACAGGATGAAAGACCAAGGCTGGTATGTATAGGGATAAATGATACTACATAGTAGCTTGTCATTGGTAATTAAAATCATTGCACAAGCACACGCTATGTATCCAGGATGGGCTCAGCTCCATTGAATTTCTACATAGCAATGTGGTCCACGTATGACAAAATGGATTTGGGCATACAAAACCAATAACAAAGACAATATTTTGATCCAGGCACCTTTCACTTAGAGACTTCATTTCCCTATACATACCATGATGCACGAAAAAGAAGATTGCATTTTTGAAAAAAAAAAATATGATTGAGCAATAAGGGTTCTTTAATCGTCTAGAAAGATGAATCCGTCAACGAGACATTCATAGACATCGCGCATATCTTTTGCACTCATGAGGTTGCAATGGCATGCTTGACAATTGTTTAGAAGCTTGTAAGCTATTTCTCTTTGGTAGACGTTTTCGATTTTGATACGGGAAGGATCCACCAAGTAATTTTCAAGCTCGGAGATGAAAAGATGCCATGCTTCATTGGGATTTGATTTTCTTGAAATGTCAAACCGGAACAAGCCGAGCACGCCGTACACGTAGTCAAGGGGATCCATACATTTCCTTGCTGATAATGCAAATGATTTGAACATGGCCACTAATCCAATCGGAAGAAGATGGTTGCGATCCCGAGAATCTCGGATTTCTTCAATTATATAGCAAATTCGGTTTGGTAAAGGTTTCGGCCCAAAGACAGTGTCTGTGTGTAACGATTACATAGTTGATCATCAACATGAGAGTACAACCACAACGTTTACCATTTCAAAACGTACCTCGATAATAACACGAGCTCAATAATATTTTGTCATACAACGTGATAAGATCACCGATAGACAACATGCTGTTATTGTCATCAACGTCATCAGGAAGCGTTTCAGCCATGAGGATGACAGCCTTTGGTAGCACCGCCTCCTGCCACGTCCATACGCGTCTCCACCAGTTAGAGCTTGTGAACGTCTCCAAAGTGTTAACGGCCACGTTGTGTTCATAAATGGACCATGATGCAGGATCGGATTCTTCAGAGCGATGCTTCATTGAAAGAATACTTGTGATAATATCAGGTCTGCAATCAATCATGGCGTAGCATTGTTTGCAACAAGCATAGATATCCCCCATAATAGCCAAAGGTGTATCCGTGCGCGCACATAAAACATCGATCCACCAGTAACTATCAGGATGGCTTTGTAGCAATGTGCGCAATGTCTTTCGTTTTTTAGGTCGCATGGAAACAGGAGCAGCTGGTTGTCCGTTTTCATCATCCACATAGTCACCAATTTCCTTCCATACATGAGGGTTGTTGTGTGAGATGCCCCAAAGATGAGACAATGCGTAATGAGGCAGTAAGTTGTCCTCCTTGTTGATCCTTTGTATGATTTGTTCTCGATGATATGGATCGCTTGATGGCTTGACAAGCCGCATCTTGGCTCCATTGTTTGGCACATACACCAGCAAAAAGTGCGGATGCTCTAGTAATTCGTATCCTCGTACATCATGCTGGAAAGTGTTATCTGTCTGAGACTGCACATTTAGTTTCCAGGCTCTCTTGCTCGATTGGTATCATTTTACAAGGCTGACATACCTGCTTGTCTGTTTGAGGGGATGCCATTTTAACACTTTGAAAGGAAAAAACGGGTGGCAAAATCATCAGGATGTTGAACAACATTTTTAATGTCCAACACAAGGTGGATCAAAGTTTGTGCAACATGCATGATGGATGCAGCCACTGCATGCAAACGCAAGATTTGAAGATATTATCTCATATCATGTTGTTTTCTCCTGAATCGCAGCATCAAATATGTGTGCACTCCCTGCAAAGAAATCCTCAACATGAACAAGACATGCTTTTCTTTTGTAGACATGAGTGATGAGACATGCATATCGGATGGTCTTCTCCGTGAGGATGATGTAACGTCTCACAACATGAGTGCTACACATTTGAAAATCTTCAGGAGTGGGTATCCGAGTTACTGGCTGCGACAATTTTTCCCGCTGGGTCGTCAACGTCGTGTTCCAAGGAACGCTCTCTTTCTCTTTCTTTTGCACCCACTCTTTTACATTTCCGCACCTTCAGACAACAACGACCCTGCTTCATACAACTAAACGACATTGACACATGAGACCGATTGAATGCTTCTATGCTATTACCACCTTTTTCTCTTCAATGTCATGACCACAGTCCCTCTCAACACCCCGCATCAAACCCAACAGCAAATGGAGACGAGTCCAGCATTGACGCTATATCTATTACATGCAGCAAACATCTTGAGCAACACGTCATGAGCTGCAACCGTGTCAACGTTTCAACGTTGTCTGGAAGGTTCATATTTGGCTACTTGGCTACCTAAAGTCGTTGGACATGATCGCTGTGTGCTATCATTACAAGACTAGTTGACAAGGTAAGGATGGCATGGGCTTATAGGATATGGGATGATGTCTGATTTGATCATGGTGTGCAGCGTTTATGTCCCTGAGCCGATATCTGCAAGCGATGGATCTATGTTTCATATGATGTTGCGGCATGTTGCTATGGAGTATGCTATGATCTGGCAAGATGGGGCGAGCTACGGCACCAAGGCATTACAAATCGACTGTATTTGACACCACCATCTTTGAAATGTATTGCACGCGACACAAGACAGGGCTCATGGGTTTGGATGGATGGAATGGTGGCAGCCATATTTGTTATCAAAGCAACACCACCAATGTTCCTTTGGCTATTTGGTGTTAAACCGTGGTTTACCAATAACTTCGACGCACAAGACCGACCGGATCATCCGCTGCTATATTTACAACCCAAGTATTCTCTTCATTTCGCCATTTTCCACTCTTTCAGACTTGCCACATGCCGTTGAAAACTATCTTGATCCACTGTATACGTCTCCATTAAGGGATTTCCAGTTATACATTGTCGAACCAGATTTGAAGATACCGCATGATTGGGTAAAGACCTACCTATTCGCCAAGGTAAAAGGATAATGGAGAACCACAGGGGCATTTATCTCACCCTTTTATGATGCAGCACCATGTTCTGAGTCTTGGATTTATGTCTTCATGCTGCAACGCTTGCTCACATTATGTTGTATATCGAGGTAACGAGTGGGTTGGGTGGTATCTTGCGAAAGAAAGGCGGATCATTGACATGTTCAACGTGTAGCGAAACTGAATCACACCACAACCTTCAATGATGATGACCCAACAGGTGCTCGAACACATCACGGCGTGCTCAACATGATGTTTCATGCAAAGTGCTTTCGACAACATTACCCA
This sequence comes from Lichtheimia ornata, assembly GCF_029851405.1. NCBI lineage: Eukaryota > Fungi > Mucoromycota > Mucoromycetes > Mucorales > Lichtheimiaceae > Lichtheimia > Lichtheimia ornata. Next base: position 72,613 of record NW_026695420.1, on the reverse strand, counting down.
TACGTCACTCAAAAGGTTTCCACTTGAAGGATCATTGTGGATGGTTGGAATCTAGAGCAGCGGCAGGATGAATAGCTTCGACAAATGAGCGCGTGCGAACGTAACGACAACAACAATGATTGATTGCCATTGGATACTGATGCTATTCAACACTGAAAAAGTGAGGGAAAGCTGTCTTGGATGCATGAATGGAAGATGAGGATACGAACTTTGCAAGTTGGATGCTCCACACCGCGATACTTGATACTTGATTGATTGATGGAGACCATGAACAATAATCCTCAAAGGCAAGAACGACATCTCATCGCTTATGGAGTTTAATTGCGCCAGCTGGAGATTCTGGGTCTGCAGTTCCACATGTTTTATTCGTCATTACAGGAAGCAGCGATACGATATGACCCTTGGATACTTGTGAGATGGAGATCATACTTTCAATTTACATCTATCATTTGGCGACTTGGTGCATCCTTATGATTGGGTATCGCTACAAGAGCTTCTTTTCTATGATGCTCCCATTTGCAAAGGTAAAGGGATATGGTGCATTGGCAATGAGAAGCAGCAGATCATTAAAACATGTATTTGCAGGTATTTGGGATTGGCTTTGAGATGCATGGGTTATCGAGGACAGCTACGATCTACCGTTACAACGATGGCTGAGGAACTACGTTATGTTGGAAACGGTCTTGGATGGGATGCCTATTGGATTTGGCTTATGGTACTTGAGAAACACTCTTACATGGAATATCTTGGATGACAACTTCTACGACTACGTTTACGGCATCCAGTATCATGAACGGGCTATTTCATTGATTCAATATCGAAAGAGACAAGGGCACAACGACATCGATTGGGAATACGCAGTACTCTTCAATAAATCAACATGGAAGCAGAAGTCCTACAGCACATGGCGATCATTGTTTGGCCGTATGATGTATTCATTGGGTGGAGGGCAAGGATAAGGAATACTATATGATCCACCATCCTCATGGCTGCAACAGGCTATTATATTTCGGTCATTCTTGTAAGTTTGGCAGGGGGAGGGAGTCACATGTTGGTGGTACGAATTTGAGCTGCATAACTAATGGATACGATACGCATAGAGTAATCCACAGTTATATTCATCTTAATGCTCAAACATGTCCACGTTATTTTTCATCATATATACCTTCACGTTGAGATACCTCAGGACTTGGTAAGTGTCCCCGCCCAATGCTTTGAATGAAAAGGAAGCTAATACGATACCATACTATGTACCTTTCTTGCAGCTTGTGGTTGACACCGGCACTTGGCTTGATCCAATAGCAGTGATGCCTCTATTGTTGGCTTGCAAGTCTGCAAGTATACTTCTTCCGCCTTTCTCACTTCTTCCACCCACCCTGGTGATCTACCTCAGCAAGCCCCGTTTCCTTCCACAATGACAATGAACACTCTACAAGGCGAATCGGTGCGTGATTACTACGCTGGGCTGAAACACAATGGTAATGAGGTCTACTTGTGGAAAAGACAACACGTGTTTATTGAGCTATGCATGATTATTGTAGATGATCCATCCAAAGAATACCCAATGCTTCAATACAAGGCATTTATCGATATCACCATACCGTCGACCATCTCCTACAGCTCTACCAGAAACGCTCTCAAATATCCATTTCGTATGCCAAGTTTCGAGCAACTTTACGTGATGCTGACGCCATGTGCAACATTGATCCACAATCACCACTTGGATACCTTTGTGTTGGCAACATTTACAGAGAACAAGGACGACAACAAAAGGCCATCGGTGTATACACCACTGGCATGAATACAGCATCATCCAACCATCCTTCTTATTCAGCACTCGTCCAATCAAAAGACGCTGCCACATTGCAACAAGAAAAGCGATCGGGTTTCATCACACAGCTGCCGCTTGAGATTGTGAGCCAATACATTGCATCGATCATCATTGAATATCCACCTTCAAGGGAATACAGCCAATGGTCATACTTACATGTCCCACGTGATTGGAGAAATCGACTATTGCAATCATTACCATTGCATTATGAGGTGGATGAGCCTTCGAAGGCAAGGGTGGCGGATGAAAACCTGCTCGACAAGTTCAAGGATTGTGTCGTATCCGTCACGTTGTATCGTTTTTGTGGAGGTGATGAGGATAATGCTCAAGCGTTCCCATGACAAGAATCGAAATCATTAAGACGATTGGAGTTATATGGTAAGTGCAGTGAATGTGCTATTCAAAAACGTCAAGATGACTCATTCCTCAATGTAGACGACTTTTTTTTAACGTTGGGATCAGCCAAGCAATGTGATATCGGTGTTGATGGCCGTAGGTGATCGATTGACGCACTTGAAATTGGGTATGGGTGATCAGCACGATGTTGTACAACCTATTGATCTCCAGCAAATTCTCGAACATGGTCCACACCTCTTCGTATGCTCACTATTGCCAGCGTTATCGCCAATGAGTGGAATTCACACAATACATGCATTTGGCTATTCATACTCCACCGGACACAATGACACATGGCATGATGGTCGATGTTTTGGCACGATGTCCTTCTCTACGAGCTTTATCCATGCTTCGATGCAATCAAAGCCATTCGTTGAGGGTGATCCATGAACATTGTCCGTTGCTAAGCTATCTTCGATATGGTCCTTTACGCGGGGAATATGAAAATGATTATCTGGACTTTGATTCATACGACTTTGCCTCCCACACCAAGCCAGGATTGAAAAAGATAGCCCTTGTCGCCAATTACTCCATGTACGATATCGCTGTTTCAGCAACATCACGCCACATTGGAAGAAGTCAGTATTTCAGCTATTGTGGATACAACAACAGCCTATGAAGATCTTTTTTCCAAAACTACAATCATTGCATCTGGATGATTTTTTTATGGATCAGCACATTTGTATCATTGAATTATAAAACATGATCCCAATATGACAAGCCTCAACCTCGATATTTCACCCATTGGCATTACCGACCCTGTATCCAATCATCTCACAACGCTTACTATGACTGTCATGAATGATGCCCATATCCAGCTCTTGCATTCGGCTCGTTAATCATCATATCGAACGCCTAGAGCATCTCGCACTCATATTCAAAGGCACCAACACAAGCATGAAATCAATCGAGAACATTGGAGACTTGGCACAGCTCGACACACTTGCGATTGAAATATGGGATGATGTGGTGTATAGCAGCAATACTTTCAATGTCATATTCAACAAAGTTGCATCACGAGATCAGCCATTATCAAGGTTAACATGAAAGGGTCGTGAAGATACCTTGATATACGTATTATTCCATTTACAACACATGGCGCTTGGATATGAATTGACGGATTCAAGTTTGCCGCATGCACTGCTCTGTAAGCCGCAACAATCGCTGACTTTGCAATGCTCAGATGATGTCTCGGGCTATATCATTGACATGGAGCAAGAACATTTTAAAAACATCGCTTTCCATCGGGATTCCGTCATAGGATAGACCCCTTATTCTCAATGTATACGAGCATGAAAGCAAGAATAAAGCCAGCATTGCATGTTGCTCTCACCCAGATGATTACGTTTTACAGCATGATGATCAGGAAGATTTGCTTTGTTGGAAAAAGATAATGATTAGCATACGCGACGCTGATGGCCAATTTGAAGGATACCCTATACAATGACACCACCAACAAGTACGCAAGCTTCACTATGCATGGTATATACATATCACGTTCTCCCAATAAGCGAATTGTAGGGAGCATGTCAGCAGCAGGAATCACATGACATTTTCATATGCACGTATTGGACTTACAATGGGTATCGTGGATGAATGCAAACAAGTACAGTCACGGGAATCCTGGTATGTTGCTATGGTTACTTGCACGTCGTCAGGAAGAAAGACCGGGCCATGGCACATCGTTACGGCTGAATTGAATGGCAACGATGAGAGGGGCGTTTAGACATATTGGATAGACGAACCAATTCATTCGACAGCTGATTTGGAATCCTGGATGAAGATGTTTATAATAGCAGCAACCAAGAATACAGGAAGACAGTACAATGATATTAGTTGACTCTACATCCAGTACCTCATTCTTTGACCGTGTTGTTACTATGTCATACCTACATGATAAATCTCCACACATAGAGTCAACCAATATTATTGTTCTATTGTATTACTGTATTCTTGGTTGCTGCTATCATAAACATCTTCATCCAGGATTCCAAATCAGCTGTCGAATGAATCAGTTCGTCTATGTATTGCTGAAAGAGAACCCTTGAGTGTATAATGAACAAAGAAACAGACGTCAATCATGATGCTCTTGAGCATGTCATTGTGCAACATCCCTACAGTATCCTTTATGTATCAGCTTTAGCCAATGGAGCTATACATTGTCTTTTCACATTGCCAATTCCTAGCTCCTTCAAATATCCACTGCTCCGATTGGGATAAAAAAGTCGATCAAGTGAACCATGCCTTGCCCATATCAGATGCCAATGTTTCATCTAAAGCATTCTCCACGTAACGTGATCCATTAACCTTCATTATCCCATACATACCATAAAATACGATGAACCCTCGCTTTCATTCAATCATGGCATTGCACATCCAAACAATGATAATCATCTGAAAACAATCCACTCCATCCACATCACCAAAAACCATACTGTGAGAAATTTTTATGTTGCATTCCACCACCACGAGATCCATTGAACAAAGAGCTACGGCAGACTATGTAATGAACAGGGTATCTCTAGTTGGTATATCCTTGTTCTTGAATCACTGGTATTGGATCAATGCTGCCGCTTGTTGATAATATTGAAATTGTGATCGTATCGGCTTCATTTTGCACCATCCAGGATATCGTAGACCAGGGTTGCAGTAATCGTAAAACATCATCATCCAAATGTAGTAGTTGACATCCAATCATGAAGATCCTTCGCCTCGAATCCTGTTTCCACGTTCCTCACCATGGTTGCTTGATTTGTAATTCTTCCAACTACCTGTAACACCTTGCCGTAGGGTGCAAATGCAACATCGTATACGCCGTCTTGATCCAATCGTGATATGCTGAGTTCACTCACGAGATATGTATAATCATCCTAAGCTGCCATGGGAATCAGCAAGCTAAAAAGGTACGTTTTAAATGACATGTTGCTTCTATTTGTTGTTGTAAGTCCCAGTTCTCCTCCTACCTTCATAGTAAATGTGAGCATTACTTGATGAATCTCTTGAAGCAATATCCAATCTAGTATGGCTGTTCCATAGGAAGGCATGCTTGTAAGATGATGATCCGTAAACAATGTCACGAAGTGATTGGAGGCGAGTCTTGTAAAATACGGCTATAATCGTGGTACCACCGATTGCCAAGATCCACTCACATTGCCACCAGCTGCGTCAATCATTCCAGGGTGCTGTTTTGGTCCATCTCATATGACTTGCTGATGCCATGAAATCCGAGTACTTGTATACTGTTGCAAATGATGTCGCGGTGAGCATAGCGTATCAGCTGAACGGTGGAGTGAGATTGATGCTGAGTGTTGACCCTATCTCCAGGTGATCGCTTGCATGACAATGAAACTTGATAAGTGTAGCGAGGTCGTCATTGTCTTAGCTGCTGATTTCTTGTAGTCTCGTAGTTGATCCTCCATTATCCAATAAGGTGGCCATTGTTGTTGCATCCTATTTCTTCTCGCTTGTGCCTGATGCCTCTTGTTGATATCCTCGTCCTGCCAACCTTGCATCCAGAAGCTGCTTCTCCTCATTCGTATCAGTTGAATTCATCCGAAATCCAGTTGTCCATCAGCAGGTACAGTTGCTGTCCCAATCCAAGTCATGCAATTCCCAAGTCTCGATCAACCACCTTCATTCAATAGGCGAAGCAATCCATTACGAAGCTGCTCGGAACCTCAACAATCGATAGCGGTGTTTGGAGCGAAGTACTTTGAGTGACATGGTGCTTGACTGACTCAGTGTTGGGATGTCTTCAACATAGCTCTCCTTTTTTCCATCACATGTTGTAGCTCGACTCTTCATTGTGGTCTATAATCATAGCCATGATCTTGTTGACAATGTACAGCTTCGCTAAACAACCAACGTGTCAACCATCCTCCCTTTTCTCAACATACCAACCCATCTTTTTTTACTTACTTTCAGGTACCCATTGCATAGCATTATCCAATCCTTACAGTCAACGAGGCTGAGTTGGATACGATGCTCAATGCGTGGGACGCGTGCGGTGATTGAGAATGCATAAAGAGTGGATGTGATGCTGAATACATAATGAGGTGAGCTGTTTTTAACAAGAGATGCATTGTATACAAACCAAAACATGATGATGAACAAGGTAGAATGGACACGCTGAGAGGATGAGGGGCAATGTATGCTGAAATCGTTGAAAGGTGCATATGATAACTGCCACATACAACAGTGAACGCGTGTTCCCAATACCATGCAATAAGAGCACTTCACTCACCAGCTGTCCACAAGAATGTCGATGAGGTGTGCTGCCTCCAAAGTCGTCCCATTCTTCGTTGGGAGGATACCGAAATTGGCGAGACTTGATGGTGTCATATACGCGCTGTCATGCGTCAGAGAGAATAGTTTGTAGTACTGCCATTGGCGAGTTGAAGGATAAAGCACAATCGTTTTCTGTTGGAAGTGGCCCATGTTGATTAGTGTCGATAGCCATGGCTGTGATGAATGGGTGAGTGGTGTGAGCGTGGTTTCAAGGAAGAAGAGAGAGAGAGAGAGCGTGTGCCTTGTTCGGAATTCCCCCTGTTTATGCAGCCACTTGCAACATGTCCAATAGAAGGGTCTCGTCAATAACCCCATCATTACAAGACCTCATCGCATGCCATTATTCATCTTGTCATCTTGCACATCCTTGGAGACGACACATTGCATTGATCACCACCATCATTACTTGACAAACAACATTGAATGACTTCTTGTACATACCAGCACATTTGGTTGCGGGATTACTTGCATGTTGCCCCCATTGATCAAGTGAACATGAAGATGTAGATATTTATTGGTATCACAAAAGGCTCAGGTACCGAAAAAGTCAAAGGATACAAGGTTGTGTACGACTAGGAAAAGGGAATTCTGGTTCACTCGTTGTAAGCATTCTATTCGACATGGTGGGAAGCAATGATGGAATATTCGATGGTGTAGAAGAACGGTCAAAGAGATGCAAAGACATTTGTGATGGTGCCTCACGACTTGTTTGTTCTTCATGGTTCCCTTTCCATATTGATTTGAGAGAAGGATGATGGTCAGGAGGAGGAAGGAGATGACGAGAAGGGATACCAGTGGAAACAACAGAAGGTATTGGTGGTGGTGGTGGAAAGCCATGAAGACAAGGGAACCCAGAGGCAATGGGTGGTGGAAAAATAGGATGAGCTGAAGCAGTAGTAGTAATTGTAAGAGGAGGAGGAGGGATTCCAGCGTTGGTTACTATTGGCGGATCAGGAGCATAGGATTCGATAACGGTAGTGGTGACTCCAACCAAGACAAAAGGATGGCCGCTGTTGTTGTTAGGGTTCTTAGCGTAGAAATGATAGTGATGAATATGGCGATGATTATGACCGCTGGAGATGATCATTGAGATGGATGGCTATGTTGTCTCGAATAAAGGGGATCAATTAGGATGAAAGAAATGGATGGATACAAATGTTGCGGCAACACTACCCATTATTTATATCATTTCCATGCAACGTGGGTGGATTGTCAAGTTCGAATGATGGTTAAGCTCGCCATAATCATGTTCCTTGTTATGCTGTGCATTCATTGTCTGCTCTACATCCAACATTTATTATTACTATTTTAGGAATTCGATGTGACGAAGACTAATTTTGTTTTTGAAGGGGAAAAGAACGTTGTTGTTGTTTTTGTTGCATGGGAAACGATAGCGGTGGTATACTTTGTCTCATAGGTTGACTCCACAGCTACCATAATAGGTAGTTGTTTGCCACCACACGCATGATGTCGATAATCAAATCCACTCGTGATCATTTGTAATAACGGCAACTTGAATAATGAAAATCCCGCGTCACCATTCCTCTTCATCAACCTGATCTGCTTGGGCAAGGAATCCAAAATGCGGTCAATCTTGAAGAGCTGCTCGCATCGTAAGCTGGCTAAAATCAATTCCATCACTGCTCTCGTTCCACTTTTTTCTGACAAATGATATGACCCATCCAAAAAAATGATTGCTGATCCAAGTCTCCTTGACATCGACATCCCTCATCCACGACCGATACATTGTATGACAAGCCAAGTCAAGCGTTTATTCCAACATCCCGAAATTGTTCATCTACGTGCATCCTACAAGCAAATCCATGCAATCATCCATAACAGCATACATACCTTGTCACCGTGATCTCCCCAAATTACCCATGCAAATGCTGATTAGTATATAGCTTGATGACATCCATTCGACACAATAGTTACCTTTGCAAAGACATCGGTGCTGATCCGAAGCATTCAAACCAAAGGATACCAGAATCAGCATCCACTGATCTACCTTGAGGAATGGCAGGACATCTCAACAAGGCTCTGGCACCGATCCATGAGAAGAACAATGAGCGGGACAGGACAGCTCCATCATCAACCCCAAAGGACCACCTGATGGTTGTTGGATAACAAGGCCAAAGGATACCAGAATCAACACCACAAAAAGATAAAACCTTCTTGTCTTCGGTGTGATGTACCTTGAGGAATGGCAGGACATCCCAAAACAAAGCTCTGGCATCGATCCATGAAAGGGAAATGAGCGAGACAGGATAGCATCATCAACCAAACAAAGACCACCTCATCCATCCAAGGAGTACGACCATAAGACAATCAAAAGAGCGTTCACTATAGCAACCATCACAATGAATAAAAAAAGCAGTGCATAGCAACAGTTGCCATCCTACGTACCATAGCTGGACGCAACCAATATTCCGGATGCTGTATCATGGCTGCATAGGTTGGAAAAGACGACAAAGAAAGGTGGACAAAGAACGTGTATAGAAAACCAGAGGCTGCTCAACAAAGTTGACCTTGCATAAAGGTGTGTTGGTATCGTCAATGGAAGGGTGTCATGTGTAGCAACAAAAGGTAAAGATGAAGCAAGTCGAATGCGGTTGTTGATGTTGAGAAAGAATACAGACGTGAAAGAGAGGCGTGAGTGGACGTGAGCAGCAACAACGGCCCGTATAATAGTTTGGTCGTAAAAGGTTTATCCGCATCGCTTTTTGATCTCTCTTTGCTCTCTTCCTTGACACGCGTCCAACAAGAAACCTTGACACGCACGAGACAATGACATCCAAAGGGCTTGACGGTACGCCATTCTATTGCTTCATGTTCTCTACTCTGCATTCCTGTGCTCATTGACGTCGCTGTAATAGCTCTCTTGAAGTTCCTTTTGACAAGCGACAAACTTCAACAAGTTCGTAACCAAGCACGAGGGCGACGTTATCGAATGGCACACGGCACCAAAGGTGGTTGAAGAGTTGGAACATCTACTGCCAAACAGGCATAGGAAAGCATGCAGAAGGACAAAGTAAGCGATCCCTATCTTGTACAACGCGTTTCATCATGCTGAGTGATTTGACATGTTCTCTTTATAGATGGGTACAACGAATTATTGATCCAACTATTGGAAGCGAATATCACAAAGGATCACTTTACGATGCAAAGAGGTAATAAGGATATCGAATAATGCGGGGTGGTATTGTAACTAATCACGCTGCGATGATAGGAAATGGCATTGATGCGACATGAAGGACAATCTTGGGACTTGTTAGCTGGTGGATGCATTGAACAAACGCCTTCGTTGACGAGCAATCAAGAATCATGAAAAGAATGGTAGCATCTATATACTACCGTGGCACGGATCAGCTATCAGTAAGTGGATGAACAACTATGCAGCTCGGATTCTTTCATTGAACTCACTTGGTGCAAGTAGACGATCTCGGAGACGACTGCGTCAAGGAATACAGCCATGGAGAAGCAATGACACGTGATGAGCTGTTGACTCTCAATTACACGCACCGCTTTTCTGCTTATGGTGATCAGGATTATCGCACTTTTATTCGGCTTCCTGGATATGTTCAAAGAGCTCTCTGTGTCTGATGAATTGGATCAAGATGATGGATTTGTATTTCTGGAGCGGTCAAGCAAAGAGCTATACAATGAATTGAAAAGGTAAAGAAGATCATGGATAAATGGGCGATTAGGGGAAGGAGGGGTTTTATTCACGAGGTACCATAGTTAAGAATGCTATACCATGTCCCAGATTGATTGGATGATATCTTTCAGGAAGCCAAAGACGGGATTGCTGGCCCATGTTCTCAAGACGATGTATGTATTGCTTATGGATGATGAATGGTTGCTCATTAGGTTAACATGTTTTTGTGTAGCGTGGCTCAATATGCAGGTCGACCCGATTTTACAGCAATCGACGAGGATTTGTTTTCGTATACAACATTCAAGCCTTTCTTTAACACCATCGTTGGACGTATACCTTATTGTTCGCGGGATGGGTAAGTGGAGCCTTTATGAGCTATGCATGTGGAAAACTCATCATCCCATGTTTTTTAGACGATTCACACAATTGGGTAAAAGTTTGCAGCCGTGACCTGATGCCATGCCATCCACGACGACCAACAAAAAAGGAACGTTACGCTGTTTTGTGGCCGAGACGAAAGCACCCAATCATTGGAGATTTTCTCAAGCTGGCTTTCGAGATGAACGTGCCTTGGATGCAATGACGAAACATCATGAGGATCATCCATATGGTCTGGGAATGCAAGTGTAAGGTAAATATTGTATCTTACTTTATTGAGAATATCATCCTAACGTAATGCAGGCTTTACGGTGCGTACCTATGGGATGGATCCTATCTTCCACACTCATCAGCTGACTTTGGGGTCATAAAGCAACGATAAACTGCTTGAAGCAAGTTCGGGGTAGGTAGCAAAGGAGGTGGGCATTGGGATATTGATGCCACTGGATCTGATACCATGAATGCAGCAACTTTTGGATGAGTTGATCAAGAACGTAAAGGGCTCAATGGCACCACGAGTGATATGCCCATGGAACCAAGGAAATGGATACCATAATTGTAGCTTATTCAACCTGCTCTTTTGCGTTTGTAATGTAGACATGAATATCCAATGCATTATATTACTTGATTCTATGTACTTTTTGGCATGCTGTAACGTTTATCCATTGATGCGCGCTGTACATACCATCGCCTTACATGCGTTGTTTACAATATCTTCTGATCTGGATTGCAGCCTGAGGATTGTCTTCTCTGGCACATTTCCCCTAACGCTCAGCGACAATGAAAGCTAACCATTCAGGCCATAAACAAGAGCGTATTGATATACGTGGGCAGCAGGATAAATGAATACATAAGCAGGTTTTATCGTCATCTTTTTAACAAAGCCATGCCCGCACACAATAAAAGCAAGCACCGAAGGAACACATGTACAGGTCTTCATATACCATTGGTATACGTACACTCGCATGCAGAGCGTTATGGATCCCTTTTTATCAAAAAGATTAGAGACTATTTGTACTTCAATGATAAAGAAGCTCCCCATGGATGGAACATAGTAAAGGGAGGAGACAGTAAGCTTTGTGTTACATGTATGATGAAGCTCAATACGGGTATGGACGAATGGTAAACAAGGCTGTAGTCGTGAAAAGAAGGAATGCATATGTATGCAGCAGTAGAACATTATCTCACGCGACGACGTCATTGAAAAAGCCAATGTATAAAAGTTGCTGATGTCTGTGTCAAAATTATTTCCACGGCTTTTCCTTTTTCTCTTTATCAAAATGCGACGTAAATACATTCCATCCTCCTTTTGACCTACCCATTTATTTTCTTTTGATGCTAGTTTATATACGCAATTGTACCGTCTACGAATACCATCTTCAAGCAGATGGCTCGCGCGTCCGTCGTTGGCGGCGACATTATACGGATGTGGTATACGATACATCAACAAACACAATACGCCGTATCAGAAGACGACGGGTGCGTCAAGCACGCCACAACATGTTGCGAGAGCCATAGATCATACATATGACCATGGATCCAAACGTCAAGAAGGTTGACCCTGTATTAGACATTTACACCACCTGCTTCATCAACTGTAAATCATGCTGAATAAAAACACATTACTGTAAAGAGCTTCCCAGTACCAGCGGGACCTAGTTGGACCCACCTGTTGTAGTGTGTGAATGACTACGAATAGATTAGCGGGCTGTGTTCTTATTGTACGGATTTGAAAATATGGGATGACGTTGGGTGAAGTAAAAAAATCCTTGCCAAAAATGCGTAGGTATGATGGTAAGGATGGCGAGAGAGCTACCATAAAACGGATCATAGGGGATGCATATGCGTGCCAGACCACTTGTATGTGTGCAGGAGGTCAAACCACGCAACTTTAATTGTATTAGTAAAGACACCTTAGACTTTTTGAACGAGGGTCAAAGAGAATGGTTTTAGTATCGCTGTCAAAACAGCGTCATGATACATAATCTATTGCTTTAACGCAGTAGCTGTGGGGTAATAAGGATGGGTATACGGTCTTTTGCGTCGTTGATTTAAAATCGAGAACATTAAACCAGCATCCTGTAGTTGAATGGCTTCACGCTGTTATGGGGTAATGATCTTACATGTTTATGCAACCACATCATTCCTACTCATTAATCTAATACGAAGCGTGGCGTCTTTATGAGAATATAGTTAATGAGCGTATCCTAAGACACCTTGTGTGAAAGTTTCAAGTTCGAGGTGGACAAATTCAAGGACATAGACCGCACAACTTAACTTATGTTGCCATCCATTCATCGTCTCTCCCGCATTTAGACAATTCCAATTCAACGTTTCCATAATGAAACATGGGCTCTTTATTAGAACAAAGGTGATCATCATGTCAAGGAGCACCTTTTAACCGAGTTTCAAGATCTAGATAGGGTACCTTGGGGGGCATGGGCAGTACACCTTATTAACATTCTCGCCATCTATCATCGTTTCTCCTGCATTTGGACCGCCCCCGCATTCAAAATCTTCATGATGAAGTCTACGACTTTTATTCGAAGAGGGTTGATCAGCATGTCCAAGAGGATCTTGTGTGAAAGCTTCAGGTTCGAGAGGGGCAATCTCAATATCAAAGTTTGAAAGTACGGTGTACATGGGTATATGGGGCTACTTTAATTTCCACTTCTTCCACTCTCCACTTCTTGTCTCTCCTCCCATTCAAGTATACAACTACCACCTGCAAACGATTGTCCTGCTTCAACCCATCATGTCCATCCTACAACTCTCTTGATCCGATTGTCTTTGACGGAATGGCAAAGCCCTTGGCTTGCACAGCGCACTACAACACACGCCTTCCATGATACATCTAAACCTTCTCTTGTGCACTCCTCTATTACGACCAATCGTAACAGCATTCGTTGCTGCAGTTGCTACGAGCAAGGTCCTCATTCCATTCTCTCAAACAGCCTTTGGTCACGTGGACAGCAGATAGCCATTGTATACAAGCAGCTTTATTTACGTGATAGCAACTTGCTTCAATACACACGGATTCCTATGGACGATGCCCATATCAGCTGTCGAGTACACACCAATGCAAGCGATGTTGACTTGGTTGAGATGCGACAGGAAATGATCAAGAAAAGAGATGGACCAACAGCTGGATGGGAAGAGAAGCATATCAGCAGCGATCACAGTGGCTCTTCCTTATTGGACTTGCAATGGTTATGATGGATGGATGAATGCAATCAAATGCAGGATGGGAAATCTTGGAATGTTGCTTGGGATACTTGGCGCGTTGTCAGAAGGAACTATGGATCATTTCACGTGGATACGGTTGAGGATGATGTTGAATTGGATCGAATTGGCGAGAATGCTTTGTATCTTTGACGAAACGTGTTTTACAGCATGGAAGATATTGGAATACTCAAGCGAAGACACACATCAGCCATTTTACAATCATGGATGAAGGGTGTTTATGACGGCGGCAACGAAGGCTATTATCCCTGTTGATTCTATGTGATTCACCCATACCTTATTCAATTTGCAAAGATGTTCCGTATCACATTTACTACATAAACACACACAACATTATGTCCTATTCTTCGACTTTCCATTGAATGAAAATTTGGATCAGCCTAATATGTGAAAGGGTATCGTACTATAAGGTCGTATGTTCAAGATGTGGATCACTTGGCTGGTTTCCGGATTGGAAGGAAGGATAGGAATTTGAAGTTTGGGAAAGTGAGGTTGGATCATCCACATCATCGTATGGAATGCCTTTGTTCTTTTATTACAATACGTGCTACATTCGCTAAAGCTTCCTAATTTAAGTGATGATAGACGAAAGGCAGTGAAAACTCGTGAACACTTGTATTGCAAAGACAATACATTTGAGAGTGATACTGCTCAACTCAGTGCTTGTTGTTGCTAAGCTTGGCTCGTTGTAAGGTTAATTCACAATATCAAGTAGTATGGATTCACCGGTCTTCAAACTCAATATCGCGTTGGCATTGTTATCATCACCTGCTTGCTGTGAATCAAGGATACTGCATGCATGTACAAGCTGTGTATGTATTTGTATTGTTTAGAAAAGCCAATAAACATGAACACCATAACACCCTTACGTCGGCCAGAAATAAGCATGCCTTGTGGGAAGCCTAAATTAGGATAGAGGGAGGTATATGGGGCAATGATGTCTTATAGCAAGGAGTGAAATGGATGGAATACGATATACCATGGCGTCATGCTTATGTATTGAAGTAGCAAGTATCATGTACGATTCTTTATTTGATCGAAGTAGTAATGTAGACCACTTTATGAATGCTCTGAGATATGAGTAAGGTCTCCACAATTTGATCATCTTCATCAGGGCTTGGGCTTTCAACCCTTATTTCCAAAACTTTGAGCTTTGTACATTCACGCAATGGTTCGAACGCATTGTATGGGATTTTATGAGCGTGTATCTTCAGCTTCGTGAGCGACCCCAAATCTGGCAAACTTTGTAAAGCGCTCAATGATACTTCTTGGAATTGACATGATAGCTGTAATTCTTTCACTTGGGAATGATTGACCGCAAGCGTAGACATCAACGGATCAAACACTGTAGTCACCAATGGGCCAAAATAATCCACATGAAGCGATTGAATACATGGAAGGCGTGCGAGTGATGATATCAATGTTGGATTAAGCTGCTCCTTGATTCTGATATGGAGGAATGATAATGGTGATGATCCAAGATGAAAGTGATGATCCAAAAAAGCGGTCATCGCTTGCATGGTGCTACCTTCATGAAGGTTCAAATTCAGCCGCACAAGGTTGTTCAAATCACGCATTGCTGTAAACACATCTACATCAATGGGCACCTTTGTTGCGATCGTTAACGTATGAAGCATAGGTGCATGTAAGATCATCCATTCCACAAAAGGAGGAAATTGCGGAGCCGTCGTACGACGATGCCATGTAAAATAACGACCACCAAGCTGATCAGCAGGCAATTCAAGTCGTATCTCCATGTATGACAGCTGTTCGAATACCATTGGCAATCTTGTCATAGAGACACTCTTTTGTGTAATCTCGCATGTGTTCGATAGCCATCCCATGTAACGAAAGTCTTGAAGCGATGTATGGTTATGCATGCAAATCATCGCCACATC
This sequence comes from Lichtheimia ornata, assembly GCF_029851405.1. NCBI lineage: Eukaryota > Fungi > Mucoromycota > Mucoromycetes > Mucorales > Lichtheimiaceae > Lichtheimia > Lichtheimia ornata. Next base: position 56,922 of record NW_026695420.1, on the reverse strand, counting down.
ATCTTGAGAGTAGGCCTGATTTTCAGTGCTTGCACGTTGCATGCCAATATCAAGGTGGCAAAGTCCCTTTGATTCATTCACATCAAGGTCGCCTTGGTATTCATAGTCTGATGTATGATAGTCATCACGACTTCCGAAAAGCAGTCGTTTTAATCTTGGACAAAGATGATGTATCATAGCCAAAATACGACTTGTAGTAAAAGGAAGCTTTGCTTCCAATGTTTCAAGTTCAGGAAATTGCGAAAGAAAGTGATACATGTCATTGAATGTTGGCGCTCCTCTTGGACCCTGCACGGAAAGATGTCGTAGTTGAGGATACACAGTTGGTTGCTGGGGCCCTTCATCAGCATTTGGTACGCCTGGAATGCATGTCAAGGACTTCAAATTTGGGCACGTTTCAAGGATACGGTACATTGGGAGTACAAATTCACCGGAAGCTTTGCTGAAATCCAGCTTGAGGTCGAAAATGTAGAAACCACTGACCCTTAACGCGTTGACAAGGTCTATGGTAAGGGGCGGGATTGAACCTATACTAAGGTTAATAAAAAGCCTACGCATACATTTGAAAACAATACCTTTGATATGGAGATATTTCAGGGATTGAAGATTCCATTTCTTGGCAAGGTGAGGAAAATCAACGTGGCAATCATTGAGAACGAGGTGCTGTAATAGCCATGCGTATTCACCCATTGCTTTATGTTCCATGTTGATACAGCTTGATGATGGGATCACCATTTTATACTCTGAAGCAGTGATCACACGCACACACCAAGTACGCGACACCTCCATATATGGCGACAACTTGTCGAAATCATGCATCCTTTCGCCAAGGACAAGTGGGAGTATGTCAAATAGCATAACGTCAATTGGCAAGGTTGTCATGGGATCCATACGATTCTCAAGGGCCTTTTTAGATTTTGATCTTCTGCAAGCAAGGCGAGTATGATTTGATTCATCTTGCAAGTCAATTGAAAGACCAGCATCGTACACTTGTATTGCACGTTGATGATATCCCTGCTGCGCTAGTATGTGTCCTTTGCATAAATATCCCCATGCAGATGAAGGATCCATGTCAATAGCCATGTTGGCAATCTCAAGTGCTTGTTCAAACTTTGCACAAGCAGCCATCGAATTTGCTCGTATCATCAATAAAGGAATAACCTCTTCGTGACAAATACTGGACGTGTCCTCAACGACGTCATGATGGTGCCCACGAAGTGCTTGTATGAGAAGGCAGTCCAAAAGCTGCTCTGTGTGTTGTCGCATTTGGTTGTTTACAGAGGATTGAGAGAAAAGAAGGATGAGAGTGATCATATCACAGAGCACTTTTCAAATAGAGATCTCATGGCTCATACACCCAAAGTAAGCTAAACCGTAATGGGTAGCCAATCTTAAAAAGGAACATGGCTTTGAGGAAAGTGTGATCATTTTTGTGATAAATTGGATGTCATTATACGATCATGGTCGGTGTCTTCTATATTCATTGCAATCACAAGGAGTAAGCTCCTAGTCTAATCACATCCTTCTCCAAAATCAATGCCCAAGGATCGATAGAGCGTTTCACAAAGAGCCGCAAGTTTAGTTACTTGAGCACATAGTAAAGACCAAAGCAGCCATCATTGCTGTAGTGTTTATAGCCTGATCGAAAACGATGCATATGGAATGGGGCACAAAGGTAGAATGCAGGATTGCCATTTTAATATTCACTATACATTGAACAAGTGATATGATATCTGATGTCTATGAAATGTTGGCGAAGGATGTCATGGCCGTATGGAGAGCACAATCCAAAGTCAAAGATGGTAGCGGCATGCATTGTAGCACAGATAGCAACTCATCGGCTGTCAATTGACGACCAAATTTCAGGTGGGATACGTGATGCGTGTATCGTAGATGCCAGAAAACATTTGTGGAGATGCCTTTGTTGCGGATCAGTGCCAAGCTTGTAAAATCGACGTTGACGTGCTATCATTTTATCCAGCAATGGAATATAGGGATCGTCGCTGATAGTGTCATTGATCACTTTGATTGAGAGGGTATCCAGCTGTCCCTCCTTCCCCACCATAAATCTCATCCACATGCAATGATTGTAGTTTTGGAAAAGAGATCTTCAAGGCTGCTGTTGTATCCACAATAACCGAAACACTGATTTCTTCCAATGTGGCGTGATGTTGTTGCTGCAATAATGATATCACATCGGCTATGTCGTACCTGGAGTAAGTGGTGGCAAATTCTAACCTTTTCAATCCTGGATTGGCGTGGGAGGCCAAGTCTCCAGATACTCAAAGCCATGCGTCGAGGATGAACCATGAACGTTGCCCGTTGCTAAGCTATCTTGGATATGGCTCTTTACGCGGTGAATATGGAATGATAAGAAGGCATGCTTGTATGGTGATGATCCGTGAACAATGTCGCCTAATGATTGGAGGCGAGTCTTATAAAATACGGCTATAATCGCGATATCACCAATGGCCAAGATCCACTCGCATTGTCATCAGCTGCGTCAATCATTCCAGGGTGTTGTTTTGATCCATCTCATATAATCCGCTGATTGCCATGAAATCCGAGCGCATGTATACTGTTGCAAATGAAGTCGTGGTGAGCATAGCGTATCAGTTGAATGGTGGAATGAAATTGATGCTGAGTGTTGGCCATATCGCTAAGTGATCGCTTGCATGACAATGAAACTTGATAAGCATGGAAGGTCGTCATTGTCTCAGTTGATGATTGCTTCTCGTTTCATCGGTGATCCTCCATCATCCCCTTATTGATATCCTCGTCCTGCCAACCTTGCATCCAGAAGCTGCTTCTCCTCATTCTTATCAGTTGAATTCATCCGAAATCCAGTTGACCACCAGCAGGTATAGTTGCTGTCACCATCCAAGCCATGCAAATCCCAAGACTCGATCATCTTCGGTCATTCAGCAGTTAGAGGCATCCATGGTGCAGCTGCTCGGAACCTCAACAATCGACAGCGATGTTTGGAGCGAAGTACTTTGAGTGACATGGTGCTTGACTGACTCAGTGTTGGGATGTCTTCAACATAGCTCTCCTTTTTTCCATCACATGTTGTAGCTCGACTCTTCATTGTGGTCTATAATCATAGCCATGATCTTGTTGACAATGTACAGCTTCGCTAAACAACCAACGTGTCAACCATCATCCTCCCCTCAACATACCAACCCATCCTTTTTTACTTACCTTCAGGTACCCATGGATCAAGACAAGACTCTTCTTGGATAGCAGTATCCAATTCGGATCCTTACAGTCAACGATGCTGAGTTGGACATGATGGTCAATGCGTGGGACGCGTGCGGTGATTGAGAATGCATAAAGAGTGGATGTGATGCTGAATACATAATGAGTTGAGCTGTTTTTAACAAGAGATGCATTGTATACAAACCAAAACATGATGATGAACAAGGTAGAATGGAAGCATTTAGAGGATGACGTGCAATGTATGCTGAGATCGTTGTAAGGTGCATATGATAGCTGCTGCATACAACAGTGAATACGTGTTTCCAATACCATGCAATAAGAGCACTTCACTCACCAGCTGTCCACAAGAATATCGATGAAGAGTACTGTCTCCAAAGTTGTCCATTCTTCGTTGGGGAGATAACCGAAATTGGCGAGACTTGATGGTGTCATGTACGCGTTGTCCTGCGTGAGAGAGAATAGTTTGGAGTAATGTTCATTGGCGAGTTGAAGGATAAAGTACAATCATTTGCAGTGGGAAGTGGCCCCATGTTGATTAGTGTCGATAGCCATTGCTGTGATGGGTGGTGTGTGGGTGTGTGAGCGTGGTTTCAAGAAAGAAGAGAGAGAGAGAGAGAGCGTGTGCCTTGTTCGGAATTCCCCCTGTTTATGCAGCCACTTGCAACATGTCCAATAGAAGGGCCTCGTTAATAACCCCATCATTTCAAGACCTCATCGCATTGACATTGAATTATTAAAAGACAACCATCCTTTCATCTTGTCATCTTGCACATCCTTTGAGACGACACATTGCATTGATCACCATCATCATTACTTGACAAACAACAATACATACCAGCACATTTGGTTGAGGGATTTTCTTGCATGTTGCCTCCATTGAGCAAGTGAACATGAAAATGTAGTTATTTATTGGTATGACAAAAGGCTCAGGTACCGAAAAAGTCAAAGGATACAAGGGTGTGTACGACTAGGAAAAGGGAACTCTGGTTCACTCGTTGTAAGCATTCTATTCGACATGGTGGGATGCAATGATGGAATATTCGATGGTGTAGAAGAACGGTCAACGAGATGCAAAGACATTTGTGATGGTGCCTCACGACTTGTTTGTTCTTCATGGTTCCCTTTCCATATTGATTTGAGAGAAGGATGATGGTCAGGAGGAGGAAGGAGATGACGAGAAGGGATACCAGTGGTAACAACAGAAGGCATTGGTGGTGGTGGTGGTGGTGGTGGAAAGCCATGAAGACAAGGGAACCCAGAGGCAATGGCTGGTGGAAAAATAGGATGAGCTGAAGCAGTAGTAGTAATTGTAAGAGGAGGAGGAGGGATTCCAGCGTTGGTTACTATTGGCGGATCAGGAGCATAGGATTCAATAACAGTAGTGGTGACTCCAACCAAGACAAAAGGATGGCCGCTGTTGTTGTTAGGGTTCTTAGCGTAGAAATGATAGTGATGAATATGGCGATGATTATGGCCGCTGGAGATGATCATTGAGATGGATGGCTATGTTGTCTCGAATAAAGGGGATCACTGAGGATGAAAGAAATGGATGGATACAAATGTTGCGGCAACACTACCCATTATTTATATCATTTCCATGCAACGTGGGTGGATTGTTAAGTCCTAATGATGGTTGAGCTCACCCGTAATCATGTTCCTTGTTATGCTGTGCATTCATTGTCTGCTCTACATCCAACATTTATTATTACTTTTTTTAGGATCACTATGTGAGAAAAGCTAATTTTGTTTTTGAAGGGGAAAAGACCGTTGTTGTTGTTTTTGTTGCAGGGGAAACGATAACGGTGGTATACTTTGTCTCATAGGTTGACTCCACAGCTACCATAATAGGTAGTTGTTTGCCACCACACGCATGATATCGATAATCAAATCCACTCATGATCATTTGTAATATCGGCAACTTGAATAATGAAAATCCCATGTCACCATTCCTCTTCATTTAACCTGATCTGCTTGGGCAAGGAATCCAAGATGCGGTCAATCTTGAAGAGCTGCTTGCATCGTAAGCTGGCTAAAATCAATTCCATCACTGCTCTCGTTCCACATTTTCCTGACAAATGATATAACCCATCGAAAATGATTGCTGATCCAAGTCTCCTTGACATCGACATCCCTCATCCACGACCGATACATTGTATGACAAGCCAAGTCAAGCGTTTATTCCAACATCCTGAAATTGTTCATCTACGTGCATCCTACAAGCTAATCCATGCATCATCCATAACAGCATACATACCTTGTCACCATGATCTCCCAAAGTTACCCATGCAAACGCTGATTAGTATATAGCTTGATGACATCCATTCGACACAATAGTTACCTTTCGCAAAGACATCGGTGCTGATCCAAAGCAAGCAGGCCAAAGGATACCAGAATCAGCATTCACTGATCTACCTTGAGGAATGACAGGACATCTCAACAAGGCTCTAGTACCGATCCATGAGAAGAAAAATGAGCGGGACAGGACAGCTCCATCATCAACCCCAAAGGACCACCTGATGCTGCTGCCGTTGTTGTTGTTGGATAACAAGGCCAAAGGATACCAGAACCAACACCACAAAAAGATAAAACCTTCTTGTCTTCGGTGTGATGTACCTTGAGGAATGGCAGGACATCCCAAAACAAAGCTCTGGCATCGATCCATGAAAGGCAAATGAGCGAGACAGGATAGCATCATCAACCAAACAAAGACCACCTCATCCATCCAAGGAGTACGGGCCATTGGACAATCAAAAGAGGAATCACCATAGCAACCATCACAATGAATAAGGAAAGCAGTGCATAGCAACAGTTGCCATTCAACGTACCATAGCTGGACGGACCAATATTCCGGATGCTGTATCATAGCTGAATACGTTGGAAAAGACCACAAAGAAAGGTGGATAAAGAACGTGTACAGAAAACCAGTGGCTGCTCAATAAAGTTGACCTCGCATAAAGGTGTGTTGGTATCGTCAATGGAAGGGTGTCATGTGTAGCAACAAAAGGTAAAGATGAAGCAAGTCGAATGCGGTTGTTGATGTTGAAAAAGAATACAGACGTGAAAGAGAGGCGAGGGTGGACGTGAGCAGCAACAACGGCCCGTATAATAATTTGGTCGTAAAAGGTTTATCCGCATCGCTTTTTGATCTCTCTTTGCTCTCTTCCTTGACACGCGTCCAACAAGAAACCTTGACACGCACGAGACAATGACATCCAAAGGACTTGACGGTAAGCCATTCTATTGCTTCATGTTCTCTACTCTGCATTCCGGTGCTCATTGACGTCGTTGTAATAGCTCTCTTGAAGTTCCTTTTGACAAGCGACAAACTTCAACAAGTTCGTAACCAAGCACGAGGGCGACGTTATCGAATGGCACACAACATCAAAGACGGCTGAAGAGTTGGAGCGCTAATGGTCAAACAGGCATAGGAAAGCATGCAGAAGGACTTGAAAAGAAGGACAAAGTAAGCGATCCCTATCTTGTACAACGCGTTTCATCATGCTGGGTGATTGACATGTTCTCTTTATAGATGGGTGCAACCAATTATCGATCCAACTATTGGAAGCGAATATCACAAAGGATCACTTTACGATACAAAGAGGTAATAAGGATATTGGAATAGGTGGAGGAGTAGATAACTCATCACGCTGCGATGATAGGAAATGGCATTGATGCGACATGAAGGACAATCCTGGAATCTTGTTAGCTGGTGGATGCATTGAACAAACGCCTTCGAGAACGAGCAATCAAGAATCATGAAAAGAATGGTAGCATCTATATACTACCGTGGCACGGATCAGCTATCAGTAAGTGGATGAAAAACTATGCAGCTTGGATTCTTTCATTGAACTCACTTGGTGCAAGTAGACGATCTCGGAGACGACTGCGTCAAGGAATACAGCCATGGAGAATCAATGATACGTGATGAGCTGTTGAATCTACCTATCTTCTGCTGATGGGTTTCGAGGCTATTGCACTTTTACCAAGTTTCCAGGAAAGTGCTCTGGTGGATGGATTGAATCGAGATGATGAATCTTGTTGGACATGCTTGATGAGGTAGGTAGATTTATCAGTTGTTTATTCTTCAGCTCTATTCACCTGATATCCTAGCCTCTATTGGACGAAACGACAACTATCCATACGCTGGTGAAATGTGTTGGCATTCAATATCGCATCCTGGTCAACGAGGAATTTCTTGAAATCGTTTGCATGGGACGCATGATTTTGTGGGTCGGGTGCATGGTTTCATCTATCGACGATGCTATTTATTCTTGAGAGCGACATGCATGGACCATTATCATTACTCGGCAAACAACATGGATACCACTCTATGCAGCAGCAGCACCCCCCGATTGTGTACAAGAGGTTCTTTATGTATGGTGCTCCCATTGGTCAAGGTAAAACAATGATGTTGTGGAGGTAGAGCAATATCTCAAAGCATGTATTTGCTTTTCAGATGTCCTATTTACTTGGATGATGAGGGTGTTGATACACAGCTGGTGATTGAGCAGATCCAGAGGGATTGTTTTCGCAACCAATGGTTACCATGCATCAAAGTTCAAGGACTATAAAGGACAACATGCACGATCACGTTACGATGGTTCTGGAACTAAGGAATCAAGGTTGGATTTGAAGGATTTCAATGATGGGGATACCACGGGCGATGTTTTGGTCTACAGCCATGGAACGGAAGATGCAAAAGATACACGCTATTATAAATGGCCGCCAACAAGGATCCAATCCCAAGTGAAACAAGATACCAGTGACACCTAGATACTTTTCAATGCTTTCTTTCTCAATGAATCTTCTGTCGTGTCGATTAAATCTTTGCAACTATACATGTTTGGTGGTGAGGATTACGTGGTTGGGTTATCAGGATCCATTATCAGTTTGGAAAGGTGGTGGTTTGGTGGATGACGAGATGAGGTTTGAAATCGTTGATACCATCCTGATCCATTTGGGAGATGTTCCATTTTAATGAACACGAAGGTAGTAATTGCTGGGAATAAAAGATAACATCACAGCTGTGGAATCAATGAGTGGTGATTCCTTGTGTCACCTAGTTATGATACACGCCATTATAATTTCGGAACAGGCCTGGTCTTCCGAAGTTTGAAAAGACAATATGATTGCTTTTCATTGATACAAAATTACATCGTGATCAACAATCATTGCTTCCGGTTACACGTTATCATTGATGGAAGTAGAGGATGACTATGAGACAGCTCGGTGGTTGATCATACATGGCAATGTTTCTTTTTCTACTCGGGCTTCCGGCGACATCTTGTCCCATGTAGCACAAAAGTTTAGTGTATCAGTGCTGTAAAAAGTGGCCCAAACCCCATTTCCAATTTGCCACACCCTTTCTTTTTCGCTCTTTGACATGACCATCGACACTGACGAACACAACAGCGACCCCTACAAAGTATGCCGTGCTTAACATGCCAATGCATTTTAATAATGACGTATCCCCAAGATCGATATCAAATTAGAGAATGACAAGGACAACAAGCTTAAACGGTTTTTCGAAAAAGGGCTCAATGCACTCTTAGACGACAAGTACTTTCTGCTCCTCCACGTACCTGAAAATGGAAACAAGATGCAAGTGATACGCCCTGCTACCAATTCATATCACCGAAAGCGCATCGTCAAAAGAATCAATGAAGCCAAACGCATTCCATCTTTTTATTATGCGTTATCGCATCTTTGGGGACTCACAGAGGACAACCGATACCACTGGAACGATATCAGTGAATACGTTGACGACGAAGAAGGACAACCAATGAAACCTGTTTCCATGCGACCTGAGAAACGTGATACATTGCTGGCAATGCTCAAGGATCATCCTGATAGTTATTGGTGGATTGATGTCCTATGTGCACGTACCGATACCCCTTTGGATATTATGGGTGATATTTACACTTGCTGCCTTGAATGCATTGCCATGATCGATTGTGATCCTGATACCATACCAAAACTTCATACCATGTTGGGTGCACGTGACGAATTCCCTGACCAGTTTTGGACTATAGACTACCGAAACCCTGATAGCTACTTGCCATACAAGCAGATTTACGATGAAAAGTGTCCTCAAATGATGGATACCTTGTGTACCTTGCAGCAAAGCTCTTGGTGGACGCGTGTATGGACCTGGCAGGAGATGGCTTTACCTTTTGGGGATGTGCGTCTTATGTCGGAAACAGGCGCTCACCAGCCTTCATGCAACACCATCACGTTGGATAATTTATATGACCGATTTTCTGGCGTGGCAGCCTTTTTAATATTCTATGGTCGTGAACAAAAGAACTTAAACGGTAAGTTACTCTGATCTATGATCGAGGAAGATTACTAATCTAGTCACCAAATAGAGAAGGATGCGCTGCTACATGAAAAGGCCGAGGTTGTATCTAGTTGGTTGGGTGGTATCACAGATGCTCGAGGCATCAACAAGGATCGTCTAGAACCAGAAATGAGCGGAATAACCATTCATGACCTAATCTTGTCATTGGGTGAATCCACGCGACGATGTTATGATCCTTGTGATTACGTTTATGGTGTGCTGGGCATGTTGCAAATCAAAATCCCAAGGATGGCTGATGCCGATGAAGTTTGGGACCGTTTCTTGGATGAGTTGGATGATTACATCGACAATTTGGAGGACAATGAGCTTGCGAGTGGAGCACTTGTTGGAACGAGCGATCGTGCACGTCAAATCAATCTACTCGAAGCTAAGAATATGAAAGATGTATACAACGATTTGCTAGTTATCGAAGAAGATGAGTTTGATTGCCATAATTTTGCTTAGCATGAATATCAGGATTGAATAAAAAGATGCTTTTATTATCATCCTTGGATCATTAAAGTGATGATGAATGGTGCATAGGATGTCCGCTTCCATCCTTGTTGCGATTTGTTGTCAAACCATGACAGCGTAGAAGGCATCAATGCCGCTCATTGGTTGTTATTCTTCAACGAGCAAGAAGCGTTGTCAACAGCAGTACTCCCCACCTTTACAAATGGAACCCAATTTCATATATAGTTCGGGACATAGAAAGGTTTTTTTGGAATGACTAATGTCCATGTATTATTGAAGCAAGATAGTTGGTAGATGAGTGATGAATCTGGCTTGGGGATTTGGATTTGTATGTAAACCGGATCGGGAAAAGATAGCAACATCAATCTGGGTGGTCTTCCTTCCGCGTCTGCATCTCCCTCGACTTGACAATGGCATTCTCAACTATACAATCGACCCATTCCCTTCTCAAAATGGCACAACGAATAGCACCAATACGACGCTTCTGCTACGATGCAGCGATGACCAAGCAAAGAAAGGACGCATGCCTTTGTACTCGAGTCCCTTCTAAAGCTTCTTGACGACGATCCACTCCAAGAGGGAGCGAGACTTTACTTTCCTCAATGCTATACTTCAGCATGTTGATAACAATATGCAGGCGCTTTACCTATGATTCTTTGAATATCATCATATCTTGAAGCGTCGTTATTCGACAACATGGCACGATTACTACTGTATTTAGATGTCAACCCATTTGCCAAGGTAAAGGGATGATGGGATGCTATAGTGCTCGTGATATGGTGTCTCACATGTCCATTTTGTAGAATAATGTCAAATCATGGATGTTCAAGATGGAATGATGCGAGGTTCGTTCACTTTTGTTGTTGCGTATCCAGGTAACAAAAGGATGGGGGTGATGTGTTACGAAGGAAAGGGTACTGATTGGCATTTCCATCATGTAGGCAAGCTGTACGACATGACGACATATATTGTGCATAATGCTAGCTTATCCGGAAGTACTACGACGTACGAGGAACCATTAGCATTTTGGTCGCAGCGCACTCGACATGATATTCAATGGCATATGGATAGCTTTTTCGACCATCGGATCGACATGTCAACCACGTATAATGCACCTTGAAGATCATTTTACATTATCAAGGTGGGGATCGTTACCAGGATTGATGGCTTCAGTAAAGCATATGGAGTGCCGATACGGCGCAATGGATATGTTGATGGATACGCAAAGGCAACCACGATGATTGATTGGAGTTGTTCAAAAGGAAGAAGGATGAGGATGTACCACTTTTGGATACAAGATTGAGGATGAGGATATCAACCATGAGCACCAGGAGCCATGTGACCCGGGGGTGGAAAATGCATGGCAACGATTATGGGCAGCTGATTGAACAATGGAGAACAACAATGGTCCAAGAGACAACGATTATCAAGTTAATCATTTGGAGATGTGAATCTGATCCCCCATTGCTATTCTTCATTATCGGCCAGCATTCGGCATCATTTCATCCCATCTTCCAGCTGCTTCATCATGCCCTTCATGACCGCCACGACATCTAAGCAGCGTGTGCTCGGGATTTGGTTTCAATCGAGGGATTACATATATGAGATGCAACAAAATCAGCACCTTGGAATGATTACAGCAGCTAACAGCAATGACATCTGACCATTGGATTATTGCGATATGGGGACCACAGGCCTGGTTGTGCACGATTTACCTTATCACTCGGCGAAGCGGTTAAGTATCATCATCTCAAGAAGCGTTATTGGATAGGTTTAGCCATTTGTAATGTATGTTAGCAAGGAGGAATAAAGAAGTTTTGAATAAAGCCATGGTTCCTGTGCCACTTCCATTGTTGTTGAACGCCCCAACTATAACCTCTAAATAACAGGTGCCACTATCCGATGTTTGCAATGCGAGAATCTTTGTCATCTACATCTTCATTTTTCTTCAACGCATGATCTTCCTCCATCCATGCAGCATGCTGATCAATTATTTGCATGCTTGTAACGCCTTTAATTCTACCATGGATATAGGACAGCTTGGTGGTTGCTTATATGCATGACGATGATATGTACCTTTTCTACTCAGAAGCTTACACCAACATCTTGTTGCATGTAGCACAAAACTTAATGCACCAAGACCGTGAAAAGTGACCCACACCCAATTTCAATCCACACACCCTTTTTCTTTTCCACTCTTTGACATGACTCATGGTATTCTTCAAGATAAAGATGCATTCAAAGTATGCATACGCTAATAGATGCTTGTCAATTTTAACACGTGTGCCCTTAGATCAATATAAGACAAGAGGATGATCAAAGCAATAATTGTAAGGAGTTCTTTGAAAAAGGGCTCAGCGCACTCTTAGCCGACGAACACTTTTTACTCTTATACGTGCCTGAAATCGGAGGCAGGATGCAAATTGTAAGACCGGCTAGCGATCCATACCATCGACAGCGCATGATCCAAAAGATTAATGAAGCCAAAGGGGTTCCATCGTTTTATTACGCGTTGTCACATCTTTGGGGCCTCACAGAAAACAACCGATACCATTGGAATGAGATTGCCGACTTTGTGGATGACGAAGATGGACAACCGGTGAAACCAGTTTCGATGCGACCTGCGAAACGTGATACATTGCTTGCACTACTCCAAGACCATCCTGATAGTTATTGGTGGATTGACGTCCTATGTGCACGTACCGATACCCCTTTGGATATTATGGGCGACATCTATTCTTGTTGCCTTGAATGTGTTGCTATGATCGATGGAGATCCTAATCTCATACCACAACTCTATACGCTGATGATGGATGTGAAACAGGAATTCCCTACGTATTATAATATGGATCGAAATGATATCCTGAATTGTAAGCAAAACGATAAAAGGTTGTCCAAGGCGACTGAGCTCGTATTCGCATTGATGCAACGTAAATGGTGGAAACGTGTTTGGACCTGGCAGGAGATGGCTTTGCCTTTTGGGGACGTGCGTCTTGTACCCGAATCAGGCACGCATCAACCTTTAAGCAAAACAATCACTGTGGATGCTTTACTTGATTACTTTCAAGCAAATTTCAGGGTCGACCACGTAGCTCATGCACTCGAGCCTATTGATTGTAAGACGTGTACGAGAAGGATGGGGTCTTGTGTTATCATTGATCAGCGTTACTAATGCACTAACACAGCTGAGACTGGGCTCACAAATGCCATGACGCTGCATGCTTGGTTCACAGAGATACTTCACGCTAGAAAATCCAACGAGCATCGAACCGGAAAAAAGCGTGCACAGGAATTCAGCTACTTGGTTTCTTCATTCAGCGATTCCCCTAGGCGATGCATGGATCCGGCTGATTACGTGTATGGTGTGTTGGGCGTATTTCAGTTTAAAATCCCAAGGATGAACGATCCAAATGCTGTTTGGCACTACTTTTTATCAGAACTTGATAACTACATGGAGACAACGGGCATGAAGAACGACAAGTTTTCTGGAAAGAGAATTACTGGAATCAATGACAATGCATACCGAATCGATTTACGGAAAGCTAAAGATATGGCTGATGTATACAAAGATGATTTATTAGAGATGACTTTTTGTTGATGATGACAATGATTATAAAGTACATCTTTCGCTCAATGATATCTCCCTTCGTTGGATTCTTTAGGATGAGGATCACGTGCTTAGTCTTGGGATGATGATGATCTTTGGGAAATACAGCATCTGGATATCAACGTGGAGTAGGAAAAGAGAAGTTTTTATAGATGAAAAGAAGGGATTGAGCAAATAAAGCCTTCCTCTTTTCCCGAGAGCAAGATAAGAACGATGATGGCTTAACTTTGTTGCAGCATGGGGTAATGATCTTACAATAAGCTTACACGTTTATGGAACCACATTACAACATACCACCCAAATATTTGATAATGAAGTATCGGCATTTATTAGAGAAACTTCATCAGCATGCCCAAGAGCATCTTGTGTGAAAGTTTCAGGTTCGAGAGGTCCAATCTTAATATCTAGATTTGATGTACAATGTACATGGATTTGTAGTAGGGCTACTTAATTTCCACTTTTTCCACTCCCATTCAAGTGCAACACCACCTGCAAACGATTGTCCTGCTGCAGCTCGATCTTTCCATCCTTCAACTTTGTTGATCAGAGCTGATTTGGCTTTGCTACGCTCAAACAAATATCATCCAAGATCAGAACAACGTTCATGATCTGTCAGCTAATAGCCCCTTCCTTCCCATTATGTTCCTTGTTTCGCTGTGTGCTTTTCTCTCATATACATTAAACATTTATTACCCTCTAATGATCTAATGATTGTAACAAGTACTAAGCTAGTTTTTGTTTTTGAGAAGGCAACGACCGTTGTTGGTGTTGTTTCAGGAGGGGATGGTGATGGTGGTTTACTTTGTCGCATGATTGATGCCACAGCTACCTTAACGTCATTATTGTTCCCTACTCACATGATTTATTACATAGGAGTGATGCTGATGTGATCCATCCAAAAAATGATCGCTGATCCGAATCTCCTTGACATCGACGTCCCTCCTATACCAATTGATCCACGACCGATACGTTGTATTTGACAAGCCAAGTCAAGCGTTTATTCCAACATCCTGAAATTGTTCATTTACGTGCATCCTACAAGCTACTTCATACGATCACTCATGACAGCCCACATACCTTGTCACCATGATCTCAAAGTTACCAATGCAAATGCTGATTAGTATAGAGCTTGATGACATCCATCCGACACAATAGTTACCTTTCGCAAAGACATCGGTGCTGATCCAAAACATTCAGACCAAAGGATACCAGAATCAGCATTCACTGATCTACCTTGAGGAATGACAGGACATCTCAACAAGGCTCTAGTACCGATCCATGAGAAGAAAAATGAGCGGGACAGGACAGCTCCATCATCAACCCCAAAGGACCACCTGATGCTGCTGCTGTTGTTGTTGTTGGATAACAAGGCCAAAGGATACCAGGATCAACACCACAAAAAGGTAAAACCTTCTTGTCTTCGGTGTGATGTACCTTGAGGAATGGCAGGACATCCCAAAACAAAGCTCTGGCATCGATCCATGAAAGGCAAATGAGCGAGACAGGATAGCATATCAACCAAACAAAGACCACCTCACCCATCCAAGAGTACGGCCCAGAGGACAATCAAAAGAGGAATCACTATAGCAACCATCACAATGAATAAGGAAAGCAGTGCATAGCAACAGTTGCCATCCAACGTACCATAGCTGGACGTACCAATATTCCGGGTGCTGTATCATGGTTGTACGTATACGTTGAAAGACGACAAAGAAAGGTGGACAAAGAACGTGTATAGAAAACCAGAGGCTGCTCAACAAAGTTGACCTTGCATAAAGGTGTGTTGGTATTGTCAATGGAAGGGTGTCATGTGTAGCAAGAAAGCGTAAAGATGAAGCAAGTCGAATGCGGTTGTTGATGTTGAAAAGAGCACGGAGGTGAAAGAGAGGCGTGAGTGGACGTGAGCAGCAACAAGGCCGTATAATAATCTGATCATAAAAAGGTTTATCCGCAGCTCATTGAATCCCTCTTCTCCTTTCTTCTTTGACACGCGCCCAACAAGTAACCTTGACACGCACGAGACAATGACATTCAAAGGGCTTGACGGTAAGCCATTGTGTTGCTTCATGCTCTCGACTCTGCATTAAGGTGCTCAATGGCGTTGTTGTAATAGCTCTCTTGAAGTTCCTTTTGACAAGTGACAAGCCAAACTATAAGCCAAGCTTCAACAAGTTCGTAACCAAGCACGAGGACGACTTTATCGAATGGCACACGACACCAAAGACAGCTGAAGAGTTGGAGCGTTTATGGTCAAACAGGTTCAGGAAAGAATGCAAACGACTTGAAAAGAAAGGCAAAGTAAGGCATCTCTATCTTGTACAACGCGTTTCATCATGCTGAGTGATTTGACATGTCCTCTTTATAGATGGGTACAACCAATTATCGATCCAACTATTGGAAGCGAATATCACAAAGGATCACTTTACGATACAAAGAGGTAATAAGGATATTGGAATAGGTGGAGGAGTAGATAACTCATCACGCTGCGATGATAGGATATGGCATTGATGCGACATGAAGAGCAAGTTTTGGAAACGCAGAATGTGCTAGTGGATGCATTGAACAAACGCCTTCGTGAACGAGCCACCAAGAATTATGACAAGAGTGATAGCAGCTATACACCCTCGGATGAAGACAGCGACACTTCTCGATCCAGTAAATTTCCGTATTCAGTAAGTAAATGGATTTTCATTGTTTCCTTTGTACTCACGTGGTACAAGTGGTCCATCTCGGATTGTTGCATTTCAGACATGTTGAACAAGTTCAGAAACGATTGCGTCAAAAAGTACAACCATGGAGAAGCAATGACACGTGATGAGCTGTTGACTCTCAATTACACGTACCTCTTTTCTGCTGATGGTGGCCGAGATTGTCGTACTTTTATCCAGCTTCCTGAACATGTACAAGGTGCTCTGGCTGATGAATTGGATCAAGATGATGAATTTGTATTTCTGGAACGATCAAGCAAACAACTATGCAATGAGGTTGAAGAGGTAATGGATGAATGAGCGATTAGGTAAAAAAAAAGGGGGTCTTTTATTGATGGCATATTCTAGTTGATGTTGCTGTACCCTACGCGTGCTCCAGATCAATTGGATGATATCTTTCAGGCAGCCAAAGACAAATCAAAGGAGACTGGATTGGTGGCCCATGTGCTCAAGACGATGTACGTATTGCTGATGGATGATGAATGATTACAGGTTAACTTGCTTTTGTGTAGCGTGGCTCAATACGCAGGTCGACCCGATTTTACGGCAATGGATGAGGACGTGTTTTCAGATACAGCATTCAAGCCTTTCTTTCACAGCATCGTTGGAAGTATACCTTATTGTTCACGGGATGGGTAAGTGGGACTTTTTTATGAGCTATGCATGTGGAGAACTCATCACCCCATGCTTTTTTAGACAATTCACACAATTGGATAAAAGCTTACAGCTGCGACCTGATGCCATGCTATCTACGACGACCAACAAGAATGAAACGTTACGCTGTCTTGTGGCCGAGGTGAAAGCACCCAATCGTTCGTTCAATGGAGATTTTCTCAAGCTGGCTTTCGAGATGAAATGTGCCTTGGATGCAATGATCGAACATCACGTGGATCATCCATATAGTTTGGGCATTCAAGTGGAAGGTAAATATAGCATTTTACTTTATTGACAAGCTCGTCCTAACGTAATGTAGGCTTCACGGTGCGTACCTATCGGATGGATCTACTTTATGACCACGTATACCGTATGATACATTTGCGAACATTCTATCTTCCACGCTCAGCAGCTGACTTTGGGGTCGTGAAATCAGCCATATGCAGCTTGATGCAAATCAGGGTAGGTAGCAAAGATGGACACTTGGGATATTGATGGTATTGGGTCTAATACATAGAATGCAGAAACTTTTGGAGGAATTGGTCAAGAACGTAAAAGGCTCAAAGGCACCACAAACAATTGCTGATGAAAGAAAATCATGGCGACGTCCAACTATATTTGTACCGGATCAAAAGTATTAAAATGATATGCCCATGGAGACAAGGAAATCGATACCATAGTCATAGCTTATGCAACCTGCTCTTTTACGTTTGTAATGTATATATGATATCCGACGCATAAAGATCTCCTTATGTACCTTGCTATTAGAACTTGATGCTATGTTTATACATTGATGCACGATGTACATACCATTGCTTACATGCGTGCCTGTAATATCATTTTTTGGTCTGAATTGCAGGCTGAGGAGTGGTTGGAGAGGGATTTTATTACAATGAGCCCCTGCGTGAGATGGCTACGGTTCAATGATTGCAGCTGAATCTCGATCTTGCAAGAGAACTTTCTGGTGGATCACATGAGCGAAACAGTACAATCATCCATGAAGAGACACATAAATGGCAACCGCATCAAGGGATAAGGAATCCAATTCTGGAACAACCAATTCGGATGGATGATGGCAGCTTGTATCGAAACAACCTTCCTTTTCGGTAACTCCACCAAAACAACATCCTTCTTTGAATGATTGCATCGCTTCACGAGTTTCTTCGCAGGCAAAAGAAAGACTACGTTGTATCCAGAAAGCTGTACTCATTCATTAATGATAGCAACGTTATCCAACAAATCGGGTAGATCCATGTTGATTTACTCCAATGCTTTCACCAGCACGGTATATCAAAAGCACCATTTAGCAATCAATTCGATGATATTTCTATTCCGGTTCTTGGATCTCTTGGACGCATTCATGTGCACTTACCTATTCTTGGTAATCATCAACAACGAAGAACAATGACGCATCCTTACTGCTTCAAGCTCTCTCTATTTCCCTGATAGCCCTTTAGGTGCTCAACTATCTTGCAAAGGACATGGTGATCATTCAAGGCAACCTTCCGGTTGCCATAGCAACAACCAAACAATGTAGCGAAATCATCCTTTATTAGAACTATAATACAACACGATCTTTGCTTTTGTAAGTCTTCTGAGGAAGCGGTTTGTGATCTCTGCTAAATAATGGAACAAAGCGACGAAGCATGCTGAGTGGGAAAAAAGGAGGGCTGGGTTTTACCATGGCGACGCAACATGGTCCTGCACAGACTTCTTTGTTCGAATTGCATGATAATGGTAGCAGAGGGAAGGCTCTTGTTTTTCTTGCGAGGAACGATAAGGTATAAATACTGTATGCGACGACAAAAATCCACCATCCTTATCCATTTTCATTCTCATTACTCACTCTTCTCTCCATTCGCCCATCTTCCCACCTGCTGCAAAACATCGCCATGTAAGTAATACGCATTTTAATCCACTCTACTACATTATTGACTTTTCCCCCTTTCTATAGGTCAATTGAAAAGGATTCCAAGGCTTCTGCAAAACGAGACTATGAGCAAGAACAAGACGAGTCTCTCTCTTCCTCAGGCAAGCGACGTCGAGTTCAACATGGACCAGCACCAACCAAGAAAGGCGATGCTGAAGGAAAGCCAAGAAGACCCCTTTCTTCCTCCCCACGAAATGTAGCGGCTCGTTTGCAACGCGAAGAACTCGCCAACAGTCTCGCTACTTTGAAAGCCGAGCTGCCGCCTTACCCTACTAACCGGACTCAAGTTCGTGTGTTGGAGGATGCCGTTGGATACATTCAAAAGCTCAAACGCCTATATAGGGCAGGTATGATAGAAGAAGAGATGCGCTATCATGAAGAAAGAATGAAAGCACTCTTTGAAAAACTTCATCAACACCACTATGCCTTCTCAAGATGATAACGCTCATTGACTTTGCAGCGTGTGGTGGTCGATTATTAAGGCTTTCCCCGTTTATTCCATTCAAGCCAACGTTTACGAGATAGTTTTACAAGCTGACTTCAAATAAATCATATGCAAATTGTTGTGGACCGAAATATGTAGCTTTAACATACATGGTTGATCCATGTTATCTTCGCATACAGAATTTAGACATTCGAGTAGTTCACACACAAAACGATAAAAAGATGGCACAACGTAGGAATGTAAGCGCATTTCACCAATGTAACAAAGAATGAGTGATACATGACGTTTTTATGAATGTTGGTGGACGTTAGCATCACCAACAGAGATTTCAGTATGACAAGGAGCTCTTTTAGGGCACCATAATCAAGCATTGCTGGTTGTGCATAATGTTACACAGATCTATCTAGATCAAGGATCATTGGATCTCAATCCAAGTACACGGGTCGTCCACAGGTATGAAGCAAATCAACTTTCAGTGGATGAGATATAGCTAACAGCAGTATGAATTTCGTTTTTTCTATGCTGTGAGAGCTACACCCTTTCTTCAAAAACCATGTAGCCAGATGCCTAATACCATCATCTCATTATAAAAAGACATGTTCTCAAGCTAGTAGTAGCAATAAACAACACGCGTTTGTTTACATCTTTACACACATCACAGGTATTGCATAAAGCATGGGCTATTTCATACAGCCAACAAAGGATCATCCTATACGATGACTCGACACATTGATCCCATTGTAATCACAAATTAACGAATTTACTAAGGTGTATACCTTGTCATCCTTTTAACGTTAAGAGAAATAGGGCTATTGTTTGACAGCTCATGTGGTTCTATAACAGGGGTATGTGTGCATCTGCATGCAGGGCGGTGTCAAAGTTCGAGAACGTCGTCGACGAGCCAGAGAACGAGAGCGTTTAGAACGTGATCAGCAGCAGCAGCTACAACAGCCATCATCATCATGTACTCGAGATGTCTATCAGCCACCACAACAACATCATCATTCATCACATCCTCGAGATGCCTATCTGCATCAGCAACAACCTCCTTCACCGTCATCACGTCCACGAGATGATTATGATCAGCAACAACAACAACCCCCTTCAACATCATCACCAACCCATATCTTTACCTTGCCCATCTCATGGAGAAGGTCAATAAGGATACCAGTAATGGTAGTAGTAATAGCTTTTCCTTGTCATCAATATACTTGATCATTGCTGTGTACGTGTATATGAAATGCGAGTGATGATAGGTGTGCAACTAGCATACAATTATTGTAGCTGGCTCATTGTTGTATCCATTACTATTCTGTTCCCTTCAACATGGCGTACATCAACCATCTCCATCACGGCACAGGATACTTTTAAGATCCTTTGTCAAATTCAGGGTACATCATGTTTATTATTACAGTAGTAAGCGATCAATGTGTATGCCACAGCTCATCTTCAAATCTTGGTAGCAGGTTTGGTGGTAGACATTGTAAGCATCGCCAAGGGAGTTTTTCAATACGACAAGAACAAGGATTGGTTGCCTGTTATCCAATGCTGGTGCTAGATGTATCACAAAGCGAGCACTTGGATATCCACCAAGCTGGTACATAAGGACATGGCACTGAAAAGGCTGATTGGCACCAATTTGGCTAACCGGCAAGAGAAGCGATATGACTTACGGATAGAGGTTAATGCCCACACGTGCATTAATGCAGCCGAGATCGGCTGGCCATGGGGGGTTCCGATCATCCGATGTTGATTGTATCACAGAGGCACAACATGGCATGTTTGTTTGTTATAAGCTATACACACTTTGGGTATTGTTTATGGTCATCAGGAGCTGAACGCGTGTGCAAATGGGAGAGGATAAAAAATAGGGATACTGGCCAAGTTGAATGATCATCTCCCTCTTCCTTTCTTTTCCGCCTTCCCCCCTTGTCTACATACCCACGACACGCTTTTCTTCACCCATTACACACTCATTGCCCGTTCCCCATGTGTCCAATGACCTGTCTACAGACCAACGATGGCAAACAAGCGGTTGCATTGTAAGGCTCTTTAAAGGTAACGAGCAAGTAGTGGTTTTTGGTGGTTATTTGAAACTGATTTTCGAAGCTGCAGTGAACGCTCGCCTTCAAGTGACTCAACTTGCACGAAGTGATACATCAAAAGATGGTGATCAAAAACACGCATCCACATGGTATGTACGCGTTTACATGGTATTGGTAGTATCAAACCTAAGCCAACTCATATTATCAGGCTTCGTCGTGCATCGTCAACAAGCAACAACGTCAACACATGATGGCTACAATGGTGGACCGTCAAAGGATGGCTCATTTCCAAGTGGGATGCTTCCAATGGGTATGTATTGCATTTACAGGGTTTTCAGAAGGTGATACTAATATAATGCACGTCTACAGGCATCATCTTGGGACCTGGGCAATCGATATCCAAGCATGATGATTTGATCTTACGCGTGGAGGATACTGCCTTGATAACGGGTGGCATTTACAATCGACACAACCTGTGGTGTCCTGGGAATTGTTTGAAGATGGTGTTCAAATCCAATGCTCTTTTGGCGACATGTTTCGTACTCCCCTCTTTATTATTCGTGCACCCAAGAAACAATGCCTGGTGTTCTTTTTCATTATGATGGCGATGCTATGTCACGAGGTATCTATTTGCTTCCGTATTATTGAAAATGTAAAGCTAATTCCATAGCTTCAGAACAACCCTTGGCGATGGAATGTGTGACACCACCCACAGTGGCTATCGAAGGCCTGGCATTTGGAAATGATGATATCAGATCAGTGATCTCTCCCTCTCTCCCTCTCTGGTTTGCTGTCGTGAGGTTTCTTTCGGCGATGGATTATTGTCGAACCACAAGACAACAGCCCGAAGACGACTACAACAAGATTTTTCGATATACGACGCCTTCAAGTGTTAGACTTTTCTCACCTGGTGGATATGCTATGGCGAGCAACAAGGTGGTGTGTCATGAGACAAGCGACCGACAAGGACTATTCCAAAAGTCATGGTATCTATCCCTGGTTATCACCAGTCATCCTCTCTCATATCCGCCATTGGAACGCGTTTTTCCGCTTGGAAGATACCAGACGCTTTGGCGCAATCCACTCCTTGTGGTTGAGATGAAAGGTATGATGGAGTGAATAATGCGTTCTTTATGGAAGATGTTGACTTGGCATTTTTAGCAACCATGCAATACCGCTTTCTTTGGTGATGTTTGGCATTCGGATGGGACCGGTGCATGGCAGGAGATCCATGTGCGATACAACAAAGGCACAAGCATTCCTTCCTTAATGCTGGAGCGTCAAGAGGAAAGGTGACAAGCCCACCCCAATGTCACGTGGTGGGCAAGTCCATATCTATTTCAAGTGGACAAGCCCATATCCATTTCATGGAGGCGCATCAACAAGGACGTTGGATATGGACGGCGTTACAAGATATGAGGATCCCAGGCTGTCCAATGCTCATTGCAAGTTGGGCATCCCCAAGTGGGCAAGCCCATATCTATTTCATGGGAGCATCAACAAGGACATTGCATAGGCGCGTGTCAAAAGGTGTGCACACACAATGGGAGGGTCTCTCAAAGGGGTATGCAAGGTGGGCAAGTCCATACCTATTTCAAGTGGACAAGCCCATATCTATTTCATGGAGCATCAACAATGACCTTGCATATGCGTATGTGCTCCTTCCCCTCCCACCACCCGAGGTCTCCCCCCTCTTGATTGTTCTTACGATAATCACGTCCTTTGTGGATCTCAAACCAGCCAGCTCACCAGTACATGTACCGGTCTTTGTCTTTGTGTATGCCTCTCACTTGGAAGTCATATCCGCTTTTTGGAACACATGGCTCTTTCGAGAACACTTGATCCAATGTATTACACACCCCATATGCCTCTCCTGATTTATGCACTCGTTGAAAACATAAACAACCTACTTCTTGACAAACATACATGACGTACATGCTTTTGAAGTTTATCGCTTGATCATGTGAGACCCCCATAGAATACGTAATTGCTTTGTGACAATCCATCACGTAACAGCTGATCGTTTTGCAGCAAAATACAATAATACCTAGTATCAGCCATTCTATTGTATAACCGTGTCGGAATAGGGCAGATGAAGAACGACTTTTATGGGATTGTCTTTGTCCAAAGGAAGGCACACACACACACATCAGCTGGATTGGACTTGAATGTGTTCTTGTTATTGAGATCCAATCATCGCGACATGTTTAGAATACGTATCCATGGCAACACGCTTATTGATCCCACACAACAAGCCATGTTAAAGCTTGCAAAAGTTAATTGGTCCATCATTGTGTAGTTAATAAAACCTTGAGCTTCTCCCACCTCCACTAACATCTGCTGGATGAAACAACAAAACCCGCTGATGGTTACTGAGCCCACAAAATACCCATTGAGGAATGGAATGGCATCCAATTCATGATATTCCGAATGATGATGATAGGGTGTTCACGCTTCGTGTATATGCAATGCTGCTTCTCTCACACACATAATAATAACCTATGCAAGTCATGACTCATACCATCACCAAAATCGTTAGCTGCGTCACTATGACTACCACTTTAATGAGCGTTCTTGGTCATTTATGATCTGCATGCCGAAACATCATCTTCGGAAAAGGATGTTACCCTTGTTTCCATGTTCGATTAAAGGCCGACATATAGGATGAGATGCTCGTGTACAATGATCCATCATCTCAAACACGGGTCCTTATGATCCTCATTCAAAAGATGAGGCGCGCGTGTCCGCGTGTTGAAGAATTAAAGGATTAGTGTGATATACAAAGAATCTCGGTAAAGTATGGCCGTGCATACGGAGCGGGGTTTTGTGTGGGGGGAGGGAGTTGAAGAAGATGTATGTGGTACACCATGTGCTTTCCCCGCACGTCAGAACCCAATTATCTTTACTCCTCCCCCCAACCAAAAAGAACATCAACTCCTTGGTAATCCTGGTGGACGAATGAATGAAAAAATGCATTTTTCTCCTTGCTAGTGCCAAGAAGGCATCATTTTCTGGAACGTGGTAGTAGTAAAATGTGGACGATCCTTGCTACTAAGGTTTGATGTTTGTACTCGTTATTATTTACTTTATGCATATATATTCCTAATTGGATTTTAGAATAAGCCGATTGCAAAAAAAAAGTTTGATAAAGATAAACTATAACGGAAGGACTGTAATGGGCATGGTGGGAAGAAGATGTGAGATAAGAAGAAGGGGACAATAAGCTTGAATCAGTCTCATTGGTACTTTTGCGACAATTGAAAATGAGGCGGACTCGCAACAAGGGCATTACACCTCTTTTTTGATAAAAGAGGTATTCCCTGTGTATGATGTCATTTCTGACAAATATGTACAGAAGAGAGATTTGTTCCAGAACGGGAGCATCCTCGTGTAAGGGGGGCGTAAATCCGTCAAGATAAGATAACCAATGGCCCACACTCCACATTTACATTCCTAATGCAAACGCACATACATGATCATGGAACATGCCGCTATCTCTTTCTCTTTATGAATCGGATAGAAAAGACAGCACACATACATAGCATCATAAAAGCAAAACAACAAGGCTATGCATATCCGCGTGATATGTTTTAGTGCTTGCATCTCCTCTATTACACCTCTTGTCTTGTTTCCTCTCCTAATGCAGAATCAAGATCGCGTGTGATCGGCATGCAACTAATGGGGTCCCGTAAAAGAATCGGGTACCCACTCTTATTGTCAATGGGTAATATTATCCCTTTTCTTTCCACTCCCCCCTGACGTGTTGCCACCGCGCTCTTGATTTATCATCATGATCCAACTCAGCACCTTTGCATTTGTTCACGAGGGGTACACGAACAACGTCTTCATGATCACTCGATGAAGTAGGCATTTTTAATGTTTGCTGGCTCGGTGGCGATACTGTTTGTCACGTGTGTTTGGCTCACTGCTATCCCACGACATGTGTTGTCTGTAAAAGGAAAACCGCCATGGATCGCCCTATTTAGATTGTGTGGACCTCTCAAAAAGATCGCTGCATAATGATAACGTGTGTGCTACTAATACCGGCCAAACAAAAGAGAGGGCCACGTTTTTCAAAAGTGGGGTGTGTGTGTTGCCCATTTGACCTTGAATTATAGCCAACGAAATCTTGGGGGGTGTAACGATTCAATACCAGCAAGTCAGCTAAGACTTGTTTGGGTTGCATGGGTATAATTTTGTGTTTCGCTCTCTCTGCTTTTGACAAGCCCAGCCCATCATTGTACATGAACCATCTTTTTCAATGGCGTTACGGATCTCATTTCTGTAAAGGTAACATGCCCCAATTGAGATAAGGATATGCATCGGCATCTCGTTCAAGTGACATTAGTAAAATGCAAGTAATCATCATCATCGCTTTCCGATACGAAAAATAAAATCAGGTACAGAAAAGAGAAATTTTCTGTCATCCAAGCTCAGTGAAACAAAACATGTACGTGCAACAACAACAATGCCCGGGATCATGAAATTCTACTATGTACATAGCACACACTCTCTCGCACTATCACACTCTCGCTCTCGCTCTCGCTCTCTATGTCAATAATGCCCTGCTGTCAGTCTCTGTGTATCGATACATTCATCATCAGGATGATAGCGTTCGCAGTCGAGGGTTTCCAAAACATCATTCAAAAAAATGTGTGTCGTCGAGTAGGTCGTGTGTGTGTGTGCGTGTCGTGGTAAGGGATAGGGAAAAGGGTTATGTATGGGTGAATCAAGGGATAGAGAAAGAAAAGAAAACGACTGAGATAGAGAGCGAGAGAGAGAGAATAATCATGACATCGGTTGCAAATGTGTGTGAGAGTGTCGAGTGTGGTGGATGGTGATAATCGTTCACAAGCTAAATATACACAAGTCGATAGATGTGGTGGTGTGGAAACGGGGAAAAAAGAACAACAACAATGAATACATAAATAAACAAGTAGTAGAGGGGGGGTATCTTGTGCCTAAAGAATAGAGATACAATGAGTGATGCATTCTATAGGGAGATCAATTGCATGTTGAACGTACCATTTAAGCACCTGTACAAGTAGGATCTTGACCAACAGAATGGCTTGCACGGCCACCCATGGGATCAACAAAGCTGCCGAGGACATCAGGTACACGGCCCATCCGCATAGGGTCTTGTAAATGGCGTGCCACAGCCTCAGGAGAAGCCACGACGATCACTTGTCTTGGTTGTTGTTGTGGTTGTTGTTGAGTACAGCAATCGCAATGATAAAGTGTACGTGCATCATCATTGTCAGCGTGGATCGTATTGTCACCGTTACGACTAAAAAGTTTGCGAAGCATGCTCATCATAATATAAGGTAGAAAAAAAAGTTGTGTGTAATGGGGGAGCTGCCATCGGATGAAGGGGTTTATATAGCCTCGATCGGACAGCCGCGCGCGGATTGATTGCAGAAAGACAAGGCACACGAAAAAGCTTGGCTGACTTTTTGGAGCGGCGGTGGTGATGTTGATTTGGGGGGAGGAAGAGAGATGATTATGACGGTATAACTGCTGTGAAACCACTAAGCCAAAAAAGGGGGGGATCAGACGAGTGAGCCAAACAAGAGCATCATCTCCTTACACACGACACGCTTTTCCTAAAACTGTAGCACACGTTATAAGGTAAAACAATGCACGCTATTACATATAGCATCAATTGAGAAAATGTAGGCATTTGGGGGGGATGATGATGAAGCTAAGAAAGGAAGCAAGCAAGTAGATAGGAACATCTACGCTATCAATAGGTGGCCTGTGTGCCAAGATTTTAACTCTAAATCCTAGCCATTCAATGATCCGCATTCAACAAGGCCTGTCATCATCATGAATACCTTCAAGACAAGCACTCATAGTAGTAATAATACATCCATTCATCTATGTAAAGGAAAAGGCATTGGATTCACTAAGGCACAATGACAGCTTCTTGGCTTGACATGGTCAATGGCTGTGGGAAAATTGGGTGGAGTTATCACATTTGGATTCATTGTTGCTGTTGCTTTATTCTTCTCTTGTTCCCATGTCAACTACAACGACGCGTTCATTCTATGGGGTAATGGGGAGACCTATGTTCAACATGCTGTAGTCTATACACTAATGAGAGCTTGCTTGTTCTTTGTGAATGTAGGTGAATTCCCTTTTCGATACGACTACTACTACTACAACGCCGTTGGAGTATGGGCAGCCAATGATATATGATACACTATGTGTGGGTGAGTAAGCAATATGGGTATATCTGTAAAGTGGTTGGCTCATGACATTGTAGATAGCTCCCACAAAAAAAAACGTCTTATTTTTCAAGCAAAGTTTATTATGCACACTAGCACGCATATGCGATAGAGGACGAGAGAGCAGTAAGATGGAGGTACGTAGGTATTGCAAGCAGTGAATTACCAATAGGAGGAAATGTTGATTGTTCTTTTTCGTCAGTTCACCGATATCACCGTCATCCGTATATTCCCGACCACCCTATGGCTTCCTTAAAGAGGTGCTTGACCATTCGATAAGGTATGTATGCCCGAGAACGGGGTCGTTCGTTGTGGATCCTCATTGGTGTACTGACAATCAAGATCATAAAGCAAGTACACACGTGTTGCTGGTGATGCTGGAGAAGAAGAAGATGATGGATATGGCGGATACGAGTCTGGAACGGCAAACCACTCATCGCATCGTATTTGGCAATCTTCCTTTATTGTACGTGCGTGTTGTGGTGTACCACACGAAAAGGAACAAAGTTGAAAGGTATGTATGTCATGTATCCAATGGGCATGAGGAGCATTATAATAACGTGTAACCTTTTAGCACGCTTCATGCACGTTTGTCGACGACATCCTATATGCAGACTCCCAAGGCGACCATGTTGAGACAAGGAACGATGACGTATACCCCACAAGATGACAGCATTCAGTGCAATGGATGACGATATGGGTCACCAGGGACAACATGGAATTATGGGTCAATCAAGCAAGGAAGTTTTATATACTACAAAGAGCGATGTTGATATTCATCATTGCTGTGTCATATGTGAACGAAGTTTTTTATATCCATCATGGCAATCACAGCACCTGAACCCACGTGTCATCATTAGCCAACTCCACTTTTCATTGTATTAGCCTCTGCATTCGTTTATAAAATACAAATATGGATACTGTAGAAGGGATTGTCAAAGGATAGTGAGGGTGTTTGATTGTATGTCATGTCCACCGTTGCCGTGGGATAAGATTGTAACGATGGCGGTTGGAAAAAGAGGAACGTAGGGGCATAATCGCATTGCAATCACCAAGGATGAAGGTGTGGATGACGCCTTATCGACACTGAGATCCTTCAGCTCCATAAATCTTGCCACTGCTATTATCCTTTGGAGAGACCTACATATCACATTCACTTGTTATGGCTGTATTCAATGCTTCTACACGTTTTTACAAGATGTATGTACCTGAATGAACAAACAGTGCACCCTTTTCCAAAGCCGAGCCGCTACACTTGCACCTGATCGGTACCATCTTCGAATCCACGACCAACATCAACAACCGGCTATCACTTTCTCGATTGATGCTTGACATAAGTGCTCTACGCTATTAAAAGAGACATTTAGCTTTCAACAGAGGTATAAGAATAACTTCAATCCGATAATACATGCCTGCATCTTGGATGCCTTCGAATCCAAACTTGCAAACGGCTGACACGACAACTCGTATATAGTTACATCTTGCTGTGTACCGCAGTATATGATGAAGCCCTGCTCATTCCACGTTATACAAATGCCGACATCTTGTAATGTTACCCACTCTGAAAAAGTCATTTTTCCCTTGATCCCATCGGCCTTGCCCATACCAATACTTACCGAAAAGCGAACATGTCCCTTCTGACATTGGAGTTCCATCTTTTGGCGGTCGCCTATGGCCATGATGACGCCCAGATCATCCCACGTTGACCAATTACCTACATCTTGAAAGTGTTACTCACTCGGAAAAGTCAACCTTGATGCGATCGACCTTGCCCATACCAATACTTACCGAAACATCTCCTCCGGCACTGAGGTTATAGCTTGTGTCAATGTATGATATCCGGAACATCAAACTCCTTGCTGGATTTTCTTGCATGTGCCTTGCTAATTGGTTGCTAAAGTTGGCGGTGAGCTCATCTTCACAAGTTAATGCCTTATCTCGGATAACTTACGGATGGGTTTTATGTGGGACTGATGCTTAGCCTTTTGACATTTCTCCGTATCAATCTTTTGCTTGATCCAGTCAACCTGGAAGGCGTATGTAGCTTGTGTGGGATCACGTGTTTGGAAGCTGATGCCAGCTTGGACATCCATGTTGTCAAATGTCAAGCTCGTTTCTGGCGATGTTGTCATATTGTGGACACCACAGCTTGCAAGAGCAAGATCGAAGTCGTGTAGTGTCGCGCTCGTACACATGATATCTTGGCCTTGGCGATTCGTTTGCAGAGAATAGCATTGCGGCATGTTGTCCAATAGCCAATGAGTGCCCCCTTGGTTGCCATTGTTGTCAAGCTTTCAGGAGCGTCATTCAAAGGTAAGAGCAAGGTAATTGTGGTGTTGTGTTCCATACGAGATTCGGTCGGGAGAAAGGAGGAAATGAGGAGGAGAGCAAGGATGCTTGAAGAAATTCCACGTGATCATTGTCGTGCGCCAGCACCCACCAGGTTATGCTGTTGCCAATCCTCTCTTTATGCTAAGATAGCCCCATTACAAACCACGTATTATTCAATGAAATATAATAAAATGGGTGGTGAAACAACACTTACCACAACGACTTGCTACAGTAATAGACGCATGTACCATCACAATGACAATGAAAGTAATAGTAAGACGACAATGGAACGCTATTATGAATGACCACAATAAAGAATTAGTACACGTGCCAAGATCACAAAGAAGGCCATCCACAGTGATGCATACCAAATCTTGAGTTTTTGACAATGTAAGCAATCAAAGAAGAAAGAGATGTGTGGAAGAGGATGGGGGCGACAACATCAGCTTTTATACGGGGAGGCGGGCGTGTGAATCTCTGTTCTCATCACAAACAAGAAAAAAAGTGATAAACGAGGCAAGGGAGATGGTGCATGAGCTGATAAAATGGTAAGACATCTACACCAGGACTAAGGGTGATTCCTTGTGAAAGAGCATAGCTGTGATCGTTGCTGATGGGATAAATGGCACCAAATCTATCACACCTTGTGGCCATTGTCATGACGCTGCCTTCCTCGAAAGCACTTTTCATTTATGCTTGTGCAACTGGGTACTGCTCATAGCAATGATCGATTATTTACGACGACATACAGCAATCAAAAGGCATCTTCATCATCATGATTGCTTTGTCACTTTTGATACGAATGTTTTTGGGAGTACAGTAACGAGGAGTTTAGACACTTCTCCCATATTCGGGATGAATGGCCTGGTGTGCCGATCTGAGGCTGCAGCATGCAGCGTGCCAGTTTTGGGTATGCATGGATGACCATATGGTACGGCACACGGACCATGATTGTCATAAACAAAGAGGCTATGGCTTTGGTTCCCTTATTGGGTAATTTGAGTGTATACCTCTTTATCCCACACACGCAACATACAAAAGATGCCAACATCAAAATCATGATTTCACTTTTTACATAAAGACGATCCTTTATTGTCTACGTATCATGTTATTGTGTATAGGTCTTCGGTATAAAATAAAAGGTGTGTACGTGCTAAAGCCCTTTTAGTGTTCTATGCAGTTGGGCGTAGTCCAGTGCATTAATGCATATAAAAAGATACAAACCCCAATCTCGTTTCGCCTTCATTTATACCATTGATATGAGCTTTTTTTTGTGCCTTGCAGTTGCCATAGCGACCTTGGTACAGTATGTAGTAGTAAAACGAATGAGAAAAAAGAAACCAATACATATACAAAAGGGAGAACCACGACGAGGCATACGACTCTTACGACATCCTCACTTTTTGTTGCTACATGTACCTGCAAACAAGGGAGCAAAGATGAAGATCATAAATCCATCGAAAGCGCATACTACAAAAGTTCACTGAAGCAAAACCAATGTTATTACCCTACTATGCATTGTCACATCGTTAGGGTGTCTCAAAAGATAACCAACACCTGTGGAAAGACGTTGGTTGCTATGTGGATGACGAAAATGGAAACCCAGCTGCGCCTGTTGCCATGCGACCCGAAAAGCGCAACACATTGATTGCACTCCTTATAAGCCATTTTGATAGCTATTGGTGGATCGATGTCTTGTGTACGCGTACCGAAACACCTTTGGACATCATGGGTGACATTTACGCTTGTTGTACCCAATGCATTGCCATGATCGATTGTTCTGCTGAAGTAATATCCAAAGTGTGTTGGTTGGCAGGTGTGGCACGCCTGCTGAACATGTCATGTCAATATGCAAGGCAATGCTTCGACAAAGATCAACAATACAATCACTTTGATGATTCCTTGGATCGCTGTATGGAAGATCAACACGAACAGTGGGCGGCACATCTTGACAAGTTGACTCAATGTCATTGGTGGAACCGCGTTTTGACATGGCAGGAATTGGTGCTACCAACAAAAACGGTTTTTATGGCCGAGACAGCCACTGAAATGTCTCGTCATACTATGCTGAGCACAGCGATCATGCACATGAAATGGACCTCTTGGGAGCTCATTGTATGGCTGATGCCTATCGCTATTTGATTGTATACACCCCTTGCCGAAGAAGAAAGCCATATCCTCATCCTCATCATTGGAGAACCATCCACCTCAAATAGAATACCCAAGTACATATGTATATGTATAGATATCTATCAACCAAAGAGACATTATAGACTCCTTTCTATTCATTTTTTTTAAAGTGCTATGTGAGCGAGGGAAAGAGGTGAATGTAAAAAAGTGTGTATAATGTTGTGCAGAGTGAAAGTGAGCTTTTTTGTATGTGCGCAAAATACATGGTAATAGGGGGGAGAGAACAAGATGATTACAAAAATGAAATGTTGTTGCAATGTATACTTCTTTAGTCAATGTCCATGTCGTCCTTCTTTTCCTCAGTTTCCTTGACAGGCTTCTCACCCTCCTCTTCCTTCTTTTCCTCACCCTCGGCCATGGGGGTATCCTCTGCAGGCTTGGGAGCAGGCTTGGGCTTGTTAAGGATGGGAGTAGCAAAAGCAACCACAGCATTCTCTTCTTGAGCCATGTCACGGGACAAGACAACAGGGGTCTCATGCTTGGCAACCTTTTCTTGCTTGGCGAGTTGATCATCGAGCCAGCGACGAGCACGATCAATGCGATCCACAATATCTTGCTTTTCAGCAGCAGGGATGTGAGAGTACTTTTCATCAGAGCTCATGGCTTCTTGTTGCAAACGTTCAAGAGTTGCACGCAAAGCACGTTCAGCACGAGGACGCTCTTCAGCTTCACGGTAACGCTCAACAACGGGAGTACCAATCTTCTTGAGAGCATCCAACTTTTCAACATAGACGGACTTGGGTTGATCATCACCTTCATCGTAGATCCAGTCAACAACAGCGTTCAAATCAGCAATGAACTTGTCCTTGATCTATAACATAAAATATGGGATTAATACCTATTCATCCTTTTCAATCGTGTCATGTCATCATTACTTACAGCAGGATCAATGTAGGCAGAGTAAGGACCCTCAACCTTGTCACGCATCTCATAACCATATTCCTCAAGAGAGTTCTTGGCAGCTTCGGTGGCAAAGATGAGCTTGTCATTGGAAGCCATTTGGCTTTCTTGTTCAGCGTACTTGTCAAGGACAGCCTTGGAAAGAGCGGTGGTACCAGAGACAACGGGCAAGTCAGCCTTCTTGACAAGCTTCTTGACAGTCTTGGTTTCCTTTTCACCATCCTTGTTGGTGAATTCCTCGGTGACTTCCTTCTCTTCAACAGTGTAGGCGGATTCAACGGACAAGATGCCGTGAATGTTGAGTCTAACCTTGACCTTGATTTCAACAGGCTTGCCATCAACAGGCTCAACGTTCTTGATAGTGAATTGGCCGATCCAGGGGTTGATACCACGGGGCAATTGCTCAGGGTGGACATAAGAAGCTTCCAAAGTGAAAGGCTCGGAGCGTTGGAAAGTCAAGATCTTGGTGGAAGGAATAGAGTTGTTGCGATCAAAGACGACAATTTCAGTCTCTTCTTCCTCAGGGGTAGGAGCCCAGGACAACTTGATGGGGTAGCTGCAAATATCGTTGACGCGGAAATCACGGACCTTGAAAACAGGCGACAACATGGCACATTGCAAAGCAGCACCACGAGAACCAGCTTCGTCTTGGTTAAGGGTGGTGGAGATTTCCTTGCCAAGGACTTGAGAGATGGTGGTCTTGATAGCAGGGATACGAGTGGTACCACCAACAATTTCAATAGCATCGATATCATCGGCGGTCATACCAGCACCCTCCAAAGCCTTGTGGATGGTATCGGCAGTGCGGCCAAACAAGTGTTGAGCCCATTCTTCAAAGTCGGTACGGTTGACAATGGTGCTAACATCACGATCATCCATGATGGATTCAATGTTGACAGGAGCTTGAGGGTTGGCAGAGAGCACACGCTTGCACTTTTCAGCAGCAACACGCAAACGCAACATAGCCTTTTGGTTGGTGTAGACATCAATCTTGAACTTTTCCTTGAATTCAGCAGCCAAGTGTTCCATAATGACACGATCAAAGTCACGACCACCGAAACCAGTATCATAAGCAGCGCTGCGAACGGTCAATTGGCCCTTGATGAAGGAGACGATTTGAACAGAGTAATCGGAGTGACCAATATCCACAAAGGCAACATTGCGTGGCTTTTCCTCAGGCAAATCAAGCTTGGTAATACCATAGCCCAAAGCGACCGAAGTAAGATCATTGACAAGACGCAAGCAGTTGAGACCAGCAATCTCGGAAGCAGCCAAAATAGCACGACGTTGGACATCGGTGAACCAACCAGGCACAGTGATAACGCAATCAGAAACAGGGATGCTGAGTTCAGCAGCAGTGGTCTCCTTGAGCTTGCTCAAGTACATGGCAATCAATTGAACATTGGAAAAGGTAGCTTGTTCACCAAGGTAGTTGACCTAAAAAAGGGCATCCTTCTTGTAAGTATTCCATTTTATCCTTTGATTCCTTCCATCATCATCATCATCTTTTCTCTTACCTGAACACCAACTTGACCATCCACATCAACAAACTTGATAGGGGTGTTCTTTTGTTCGACTTCTTGGATCTCGGGATCAGACACAGTGCGACCAACAAGACGCTTCAAGTTGCCAACGGTGTTCTTAAAGTTGCTAACTTCTTGGGTCTTTGCAGCTTCACCAAGGAAACGTTGCTTCATACCAAACGACACGAGCGAACTAGATATCGTAAAAGCGTTGTATGTTAATTGTCGAGTTCGATGGTTGATAACGTTGTTGCTATGGTTGTTGTGGTTGCATTACTCACGGAGTGGCACGGTTGGAAACTTCATTGGCGATAA
Organism: Lichtheimia ornata; assembly: GCF_029851405.1. Lineage (NCBI taxonomy): Eukaryota > Fungi > Mucoromycota > Mucoromycetes > Mucorales > Lichtheimiaceae > Lichtheimia > Lichtheimia ornata. The sequence goes on along the minus strand of NW_026695420.1, from coordinate 22,014 downwards.
CGTCAATACCACGGTTACGAGCCACCGAGATGACCGATTGAAGATTGCCCAAATCAAAACCCTATAAAAAGTGGGGGGACGCGTCATGAGTGGTCTTTATGATATGGTGGACATGACCGATGGACGTGTTGCATTGAGGGAGGTGTGAGGGAGGAGGGGAGACTTACCACGACAGACATGTTTAAAGAGAAAGAGAAAGAAGCTCTAGGAAACAGGAGAATGTGGGATCGGGGTGCCAGGCTATAAATTTTTTCTGAGCGCAGAGCAACAGCCACTATTGTACATCGACCCCGATGGATGGCTTTTTTATCTTTTCGATTCCATTGCATTCCACTTGGGAATACGTATAGTAGAATCCTTGTTTTTATATATCATTGGATAGCTAGGCTAGTGGTCGAATTGAATAAAGAGCCATTTGGATTCAATAGACGACCTTGTCGCCGCTTATTCCTCCTTCATACTTTTTTAACTCGGATGTCAAATCATCAAGCGGAATTAGGCAACTGACTCGGCTAACTTGTGTCACTAGCATGGTCCGGATTTCGGTTGCACCAACGTATTCTAAGATTCGCTACTGCCAAATGACACTTTTTGGCTAAGCATGTTTACAAACAAAAATGATTCAAATGCAAGCACGTGTCAATGTGCCCATGATGATGATGATGATGCATCCCTTTACAATGAATTCCACGTATAGCATCATCCGCACCACAACCACAACCACAACCACCACCACCACAACCACTTGCATCTTGCAGCTACCATATATGGTATTACTACTGCAACCATGTTACTGCCTTATTGACAACAGCAAATGATCATCCTTCCTCTTTGCATAAAGTTACATGATCATCGTATAGAATCTACCAGAAACATTTACTACAACAAAAAGTGATGGTGGATGATGGTTTAATAAAACTAGCATCCATCATGATGGCATGTGTTTATTGCTGTGCTTTGTTTACATGTCACCTGGTGATGATTGTGGTGGTGGTGAATACATTCTCTCACACCAGCAGATGTTGCTGTTGTTGGAAAAGCCAAGCCTTCATAACGATAGGTATCTTTTTAATAAAATCCCACTCTTCTTTCCCATGTTCACCTCTTTTCCATTGCTTTCCTACATGAATGCTGGTGTTATATCATCATCCTCTTCCTTATCCAAAACGATGACACGAGGATGTATGCTACTATTACTCCTGGTAGCTTGTACAGTAATAGGTGCCCCTGTGGTGGTGAATGACGAGCCTGGTGTGCTTTATCTCCCTAACAATGCCATTGTATTGGGTATGTATGTTGTACATAAGAGAAGCATGCATCCCTCATCACCTGATGACTTTTTTCTAGATGACGGGTACCAATTATCCATCCAAGGGGTGATCGGCTCCATTGTCTTGATCGGCACAGCACTTTTATTGTGGCTACGTGGCGCATTTTACTACTTTCAGACACCTGCAACATCGGGACTTGTAGGCTTTATTACATTGGGACTCATTACATGGGTGCTATTGGCCAATTTGGAACCAGCTGGTACCTATGGCACCAATCGATGGACTCTTTATCTCGTAGCACCCATTGGATGTGGCCTTGCTGGTGCATTGATCCTTGCATGTTGTGCATGGACACCGATTCCATTGATGGTCTTGGGAGGTTTAGGAGGGCTTGCAGCAGGATTATGGGTACTAGGATGGCGTACAGGAACAAGTATCCAATCCAATTGGGGTCGTGCTGTATTGCTTGTAGTACTTGTCATTCTTGGCTGTCTCATTGCAGCACTCGACTATCTCTTTCATATGCTGGGCACATCCATGATAGGGGCTTACATGTTGATGCTTGGCTTGGATGTGTATTTTCATACAGGCTTCACCTATTGCTTCACTGCAACATTGGATCAGAATCCTGCTCATGGTAAAAATGAAAAAGATGGATCAACGAATGAAAAGCTTACGTTATTGGGTCTTTTAGGGAATACGTATACCGTTACAAGAGAAACCAACATCATACAAGGTGTCCTTGTTGTTGCTGTGCTTGTTGGCTTGGTCATCCAGCTATGCATGGCTCAGGTATGTATATGGTAAGAGATATGAGATGAGTCGTGTCTCATGTCTATTGTCTACACACGTACATAGTCAATCCAATCACAACACACGCGAGCATTTAGTGGTCTCTATCAATACCCCGTCATCCGACATGTCATGCCCCAAGCAACTTTAGTACAAGGACGGTGGTTTACTCCTTGGCAAAGCAAAGTTTAATATGTAGTAGTGTCTTAACTTGGTAATCCTATCTTTATTCACGAGTAATTCATATATAAACCTTATCATTGATGGCCATTGGTATATGCAAATACGGGAAAGTGTGATGTCTCAGTGATAGTTGCGTCTTTACACATCGATGGTGCAACTCATTGTTCTCCCCTCGACATGGTATGAAGAAAATGAAAGCTACTACCATGGTTTCCACACTTCTGTGATTCCCCCATCCACGATCAAAACCGATTGCATTCCTTATTTCCCATCATCCCTCACCCGTAATGATATCCAATACCATAAATATCCCTTTCTGGCTGATGTTTCCTTATCCATTGAACATAGTATATTTGAACAAGTTGACCATACAATAAGAATGGGGGTTTGTGACAATGAACAGGATAGCTTTTTCAATGTAACGTTCTCGCCTGATATGATGGATGATGCCAAGTCGTGTTGCAATGCGATACTTTCTTTGTTGATAGTGTCAAGTGAAAGGATCTAAGAGTTGCATGTATAGGTCAATCATCCATCGCGTAGTGACAAGTATGTTGAGAACATACCTTTTCGATCCATCTCTTTGCTTTGCTTTCCTTAGTGTTGTGCTTGCCCTGATCCAATGATCATGCTGAAATGGCATCTGGCAAAACGCGTATCGTTGTCATTCACCTTTGTTGTTCAATCCATTGCATACGAACGATTGTCTTGCTCCAGCCCAACATGCCCATCATTTAACTTTCATGATTCGAGCTAATCTTGGTAGTAAGGTAATGGGTGTTGTTGGATCATCATTATCATGTACATAAAGTGTAAAATGGCACGCACCCTTTTGCTATACGTGAGGATCATTTCTTTTATTTACGTGTACCTATTGTCTATCGTGAGGGTGATGATGACGATGGGTGGATGGTGTGCATAGGGTAATTGATGAGTGGCCTCAGTGTAATAGCAGTAGGGGATTTAAACTTGGTGGACAGCAGCTCCACGACTTGAGACAACGCTTCTCTTCTTTTTCTCCCACCTTTCCTTATCCCATTCACGACATCTCGATCAAGGTAATGTATTATCAAAAGTGCTCTTGTTGGTTGTGAGGTATTAATGTAGTTCTGAACATGCATTGTCAGGGAGAGTGAGTGTGTCCAAGTGCTGAGGAATGAGCGTGGTTGGTGGTTGGTGGTTGCCATGGCGATACTGTTGCTTCCTTTTGCTCGTTGCTATTTCCGCTCTACGCTTATTGTCAACAGGTACATTCAGAGTCCAATGTTGCAGCCGAATTGGTTCCATTGAAGTGTCAGCTTGTATAGAGGGCAAGTTTGGTTTCAAGACGTTGGCTGGTTTGGCGTTTTGTTTCGGCTCAACTATACTACACCATGGTCTGTTTCCAGTAACCAACAACAACGGGTCTTTGTGTATATGGAAAAGGCAAGTGCAATGAAACAAACAATGAAAAGAGGCGTTTTATTGTACGTGTGTGCTAATAATGAATTGAATAGGTTTCTTTGGTCAGGCAATGCAACTTGGGGCATCATCATCATCCCTTTGGGTTCAAGTCCCAGCCTGTATCGAATGGCTGCTGCGTCGCTCTGCACTAGCCAAGTGTGCTGGAAAAGCTTCTTGGAACGCGTCCAGGGCTCTATAGGCCTGCGTTTGAGTTGATGGGTCGATGACGATGGGTTGTTGGAAGAGCATGGTCCTCATCGTGTTAAGGTAAAAGGGGATTTGCAACAGCTCGTGAATGTGTTGAACCAACATGCTTTTCTCGTGATAGGCTCGTTCTTTCCCTTTGAGGATTTCTTTTCATGAGGTGTGAAATGATGGGAAGGATTGGGGATCATTCTTTCTTTGGAGAGGATGAATGAGAACAACTATGAGCTTGGACTCTACGTAAGTGATGTCCTTCCTTGCCATGGATCGAACTGGCCTTCCGTGATTCGTGCAGTGCTTTCTCAAGAACAAGGGATCGTCCGACGTTGCTCGTATGGTGGTGATTTGGTTTGTGAATTCCTTCTGATTTGCTTTCTTCCTTAGAGAGGATCGCGTAACGGTATACCAAATCGTCATCATTCCCGGCATCATATGGTCTAACTTGCTTGCTTTCTTATTTATAGAGACGACGATTACGATGATTACCACATTCACAACAATGACGATTACGATGATCACCCCATCTACAACAATGACAATGATGACGACAACGAGATTCAAAAGGAAGCCTGCAAGATCCCATTCTTTTCAACTTGCGTGTTTTTGGATGTTGGTGTGACGGATGAGATTGACGACTGGCGACGAGTACGAGTACGAATGATGACGGAGGACGACTACGACGATGCTGGTGGCAATGTACAGTACATAGCAAGATAGCTAGATGAAATAAAGCATTGTTTATTTATTACACGCTTGTTGGAGGTTGCTAGCTTGTGGATTACATACTATTGCTTCGAAGGTGGAATAATAAAGGTGATCCGGTTATCGGTCATGCAAGAAGTACATGGCTTTTGTGATACAATAAGGAGGAGTGGGAAGTGGGATGAGATTGAGAAGAGAAAAAGTGAAGAGATCCCTCCATTGAGTTTCAGGATGAGTGACTCATTCAATATGTATATGCATCTTTTTACATATACAAATTGGTTTATGCAGCTCGACTTTCTTCTACATGCAGATGTGATGCATACCTTGGCACACCTTCATTGTTGGATGCTGTTTACTTACGTACCTTCACAAAAGGCAATCATCATCATCATCATCCATTTGTGTAGCAACCTGTCAAGGACGTGTCTGTGTAACCACCACGTGCCGTTTCACTCAGCTCTTCATCTTTCCGTTAATGCAGCCGACACCATCCACTAGGAAAAAGCAACTCCATCACGCTTACAGCATAGTGAAAACACAAAGACAGCCATATCTCAAGATTTCACAATGAAACGTGGGGTTTTTAATAGAGCAATGGACTCGACTTGGCCAACAGCACCTTGTGTGAAAGTTTCGCGTTCGATGTCGCAAACAGCCCAAAAAATATTTTTTTGGTCGTCGTCGTCGAAGAGATCGACCACCAGATCCAGTTTGGCTGGTGGCGACATTGCGAAATCTGGGATTGGCAAGCTTGATCGTGAAACTTTCACACAAGGTGCTGTTGGCCAAGCCGAGCACATTGCTCTAATAAAAACCTGACGTTTCATTGTAAAGTCTGGAGATACAGGCACCTTTATGTTTGTAAGCGTGATGCTATATGAAGAGTGGTCTTTGTTCATTGTCAAGTAGGTGGACCCTGGCAGAGCAAAGATGCAGAAGGACCTCTTTGGGTAATTCAGCTAAAAAGTCAGGACTTCAGGGACAATGCATGAAAGGTACGCAACCCTCACTTTTATATCATACGTTGGCAGCCAATAGCCACTTTTGTGCATTCCCAACGTTTGCGCATTCTATTGTAGGTGGACGATGCTCCTGCTCTAGACATTCATTTCCATGATTAAAGTAGGTTGATCCGAGCTGATTTGGTTGAGTTACGCTCACACAAGATTACATCAGTTGAGCTACATCGAGCGTGCTTTATGTCCGGAGTGATGTAATCTCTCTTTGACCGCAGCTCAGTCAAATCAGCTCGGATCAACCTACTTTAATCATGGAAATGAAGGTCTAGAGCAGGGGCATCGTCCGCATGCAGTGGATCTCGCAACAATGATGATTAGATAAAAGTGGCCGTTAGCTAGCAATACATGCCTGTTCCTAGATGATCCATAAAGTAATTATACATTGACCCTTTCATTCATGCAAACGTAGCTGTGTTACACAACACGACCCTCTGCATCTTTTGCTCTGCCAGGGTCTAGTCACTTCACAATGAACAAAGACCACTTCTCATATAGTATCACGCTTACAAACATAGAGGTGCCTGTATCTCCAAACTTTACAATGAAACGTGAGGTTTTTATTAGAGCAATGGGCTCGGCTTGGCCAACAGCACCTTGTGTGAAAGTTTCACGTTCAATGTCGCAACTAGCCCAAAAAATATTTTTTTGGGTCGTCGTCGAAAGAGGTTGAGCCCCGGATCCAGTTTGGCTGGTAGCGACATTGCGAAATCTGGGATCGCCCACGATGAACTTCGTACTTTGACACAAGATTCCTTTGACCCCGACAAGAACGTTGATCTATTAAAGAGCCCACGTTTGATTGTAAAGTTTGGAGATACAGGCACCTTTATGTTTTACATATGCTGTAAGGGTGATGCTATATGAGAAGTGGTCTTTGTTTAATGTAAAATAGTATGACTATAATAGAGCAAAAGATGCAGAGGGCGTGTTTGTGTAACTTGAGTCATTCAGCACAGGCGATGCATGATTCTTGTACACTATTACGGAATAGTTCAAAATGGCAGCTAATAACCTAGTCCTCCCATTCTCCATTGTTGCCCAATCCAATGCATACGAACGATTGTCCTGCTCCAGCCCAGCATGCCCATCATTCAACTTTCTTGATCCGAGGGGATTTAGGTGAGTTTGGTCAAACACAGAGGTATCATCCAACATCAGCAAAAACTTTGTGATTAGTTATTTGTAATAAACTGCCGGCTAATAGCCCATTCCTCCCATTCACCTTTGTTGCCCAATCCAATGCATGTAAACGATTGTCCTGCTCCAGCCCAGCATGCCCATCATTCAACTCTTCTTGATCTGAAGGGATTTGACTGAACAACACTCAAACACAAAACATCATCCAATTTCACAAAAATCATTTTGCAAAGTTATTTGTACATAAGACTGCCGGCTAATAGCTGATTGCTCCCATTCAATTTGGTTGCCCAAAACAATGCATGTGAACGATTGTCCTGCTCCATCCCATCATTTCTATCATTCAACTTTCTTGGTCCGAGGGATTTGACTGAACAACACTCAAACAGAGAAGTATCATCCATCATCAAAGAAATCAAGTTAATTCCCAGGTCTTCCGCTCCCAGCTTTATTGTCTCTTCTTCCCATTCCCAACTGTTGCCCGATTCAAGTACAACTACTAGCTGCCAACGATTGTCCTGCTTCAACGCACCCATCGTGTCAAACCTACCAATACCTTGATCCGATTGTCTTTGACTGAATGGGGAAGCCCATGGCGTGTACAACCCCACCACAACACCTGCGTTAGTTTGCCATTCTCAAGTACTTCTTCCCTTTCGACATGACACAGGTGCAAGGGCACCAACGGCACTCATCTATTACAATTCAGCAACGAGTAAACGAAGACAACCGACAATTGTGTCTTTGCTCGACATTCCAAGGCTGTTGATCTATAGCAACCGGTTTCCAAGAGGTCTTTGTTCCCTGGCGTTGCACTACAACACGTTGAAGATGATATGCAGCAGCTTTCCAGTTGAACAACAAGCATACCATGCATTGATCACCATCATCATCTCTCCATGATACCACATGTCACGCCATCAAACAAGGTGAGGAAAATGGATGGCCTATTATCTTGAAATGACCTCTCACATGGTTATGATCCAGCTGAAAGTCTCGAGCTGTGGTTTTCTAGTTTTGATCCAGCAAGGTTTGTTCATTGTTGATGTTGGCTATGAAGGTAAATGGTGGATTGGGTGGTCTGTGCTACAAGAAAGGCTGATGATTGACTTTTTTCGTCATGTGTTGAAGGTACGGGACCCGACAAGATTCATTTCGAATGATGCTTCCTTATCACCAGGTGCTTGAACAGACGAGAGGACTCTTGTACTTGATCACAGCTTACTCAGCACCCGACACAATGGCTACGTTAAAGGTGTTTCGACAACATCTCATTTGATCAACCCATATTGCTCTTTGGATGAGGAATGGTCATGCCAAGTATACCTGGATCAGCAACTCCTTTTCCGGTGGAAAGCATATATCAACATCACGGTCATGTGTTGCATCAAATGAAGGGAAGGATTATCGGTGATAGGTAGAATACATCCTTGGCTTTGGATATGCGGCTTTTTCGAATCCCGGATACAACTTGGTCACTTGGATTGTCGACAAGGCGTGTGGATGGATTGGATTGGATGATGTTGGAATGCTATATTTCAAGGACTGGATGATACGCTACACCTTTATCGAGGGATTCAAACACGGATGTTTTCCTTACTGTGTCATTGCATGGGAACGTATCTGGGGAACCGATAATATGGCGACGGCTGATATCCTTTGCATGCAAAGACCTTATCATCAGGATGCTCTACTCGGCTTCGCATAACACCATATACACGACACGATGACAACATCACCTTATCATCCGTTCAGTCATTGATCATACCCTCCAGGAATTGGATCACGTGGATACGGTGTCATTGTACTAGAACCCTTTGGAAGATACAGCCCTTTGGTATGTGGAAGGATGAGGATAGAAGCACTTTTACAAGTAGTAAGCTAGATACATGTAACTTGAAGAAGTGAATAAAGTGAGAAACCATCCAACGAAAAGACAAAAGTTTAGCATAGAAACGAGCAATTGGAGCCATTAGTAACCTTTATTAATCCATATCCACGATCGTTATCAAATCGCCGTATACATCAGCCATATTTTGAGCAGTCAGCAAGTTGACAAGCTGCGCGTTCTTGTTAATCCCAGTGATTTCGCTTTTACAATGGCGATGAATCATGTTCACAAAGCGGGTTTGGGTAAAACACTCGTTCTTGATGTCTTCCACATATATTTCAAGCTCGGTCAGGAAATGCTGCCAAACTGCATCTGGATCGGTCATCCTTGGGATTTTAAAGCGAAATAAACCCAACACACCATAGACATAATCAACCGGATCCATGCACCGCCTTGTTGAAGAACTCAATGACTCAATTAGATAGGAAAACCTTAGGGCGCTCTTTCTCCTTTTGATGCGATCTTTGTTATATTTCCGAGTTGAGGCCATCTCGTTAACCCAATTGTATACAGGCTCTAACCACCTGGGCTCAAAATCTACTATATAGATGTTAATAATGCCCATATATGCTTCTCATGCAACCCACCGTTTGCTGTTTCAAAGGCATAGTATAACGTAAATATCACTCCTGCAAGCTGCCTTGTATCCTCCAGGATTATTGTTATGTTTTGACATCTATGCGTGGTTGTTTCTTCTGAGAGAAGATGCACGTCGCCGATAGGTAGAGCCATTTCCTGCCAAGTCCAAACACGCTGCCACCATTTGCTTTCCATCAAGATGCGTAATAAATCAATAATACGTGGCGCGTCTTGCTCATAATATTGTTTATAAGGTATCACAAAGTCCACATCACCGGTATTGGCAAACTTCCAAGCAGCATCGTCGAGGTTCTTTGGCTCATCATCCCGTTCAATGCAGAGTTGTGATATGACCTTCGCATGACAATCGATCATAGCATAGCATGCAAGGCAACAAGCGTAAATGTCTCCCATGATATCCAAGGGCGTATCAGTGCGTGCGCATAAGACATCAATCCACCAATAGCTGTCAGGATGGTTTTTTAGCAATAGTAACAACGTATCACGTTTTTCTGGTCGCATAGAAACCGGTTCCACTGGCTCCCCATTTTCATCATCCACGTGATCGCCAACGTCGTACCACAAGTGTTTGTAGTCTTTTGTGATCCCCCAAAGATGCGACAACGCGTAATAGAAAGATGGAATGGGTTTCGCTTCGTTTATCCTTTTGATCATACGTTTGCGATGGTATGAGTCATTGGCAGGTCGTATGATTTGCATCTTCTTGGTTTCATTGTCAGGCACATGGAGCAATAAAAAGTGTGGGTCGCTTAAGAGTGCACCAAGCCCTTCTTCGAAAAACAATTTACGGTGGTTGTCCTCGTCATCATCGTCGTCATCGTCTAAAGTTATATCGATCTAAGAAGGATCTTGGTGTAAGTATGGTTCCAAATGGATGATTATGCTTACCTTGTAAGGATCATTGTACTCATCAGAGCCGGATATCATCAAGAGAAAGCTGGAAGAAAGAAAAAGACATCTTTTGAAAGATCACGCTTTCGTGGTGTTATATCATGTGTTACATGACGTAGGGTGCCACTGATCGGCATGCGCCAAAACCTTAATACGCGAAGCTTGAAGCATCGACATTTATCAGAATTCGTCATTAAAAGGAAGTGCACTTTAGCAATCACGGAGCGATCTTGTTTCCAACAAACATCAATGAAGGATAAAGGGTGATGATATGGTACATCGCATACATATCGACATCCGGAACATTGCCGAAATGCATGCCCACGCTTTTGGTGGCACAGCATACACAACAAACCCAAATGAAGCACATTTCCGGCACAGCTTCCATCAAGATGCAATTGGATTCATGGTGCGTTGTATGGAAGGTAGATTTCATGATACTGCAACAATCATCATCGCGTCAAATTTGCTCATGGTTCTAATGGCTCTTATATTCCAAAACAAACATCCCTATTGATGGCTTCAAACAGGGCTCTTTCATGATCGTCGAATATGGTAAATAAATCGCTGTCGTGACAAAGCTGCAACCAGGTGTGTGTGTTTATTAGCATACAATGTGCCAGCATGGCTAAGATATGGGTGGCAGCATGCGATTCACAAGCAGCTGCATAAAGTCGGGATGCAGCCTACGTGGGACGTGTGAACTCCTTGCGCTCTTTCTTTTTCTTTTGACATTCGCTCTTGACACCACACCTGCATTGCCACTTTTTCTTTCTTCCCAATGGCACACTACGTTACGGCTACACACTGCACAAAGGAACAGCTACTGGATTCAACATGTTGCCGGGTGTAATCGTCGCTATGAATCTTTTATTGGTGAGGGGTGCTGTTGGTCTCTTGATATTGCAAGTATACGCTAACAGTTTGGTGCAGCTAGTCTATCGATATCTTACAGCTCGCATCATGGGCGTTGTTAACATTCAGCAGGGTTCAACTACCTCATTCACAAGACATGTTGGGTTGTATCAAGGTAAGATAAGGAGGGGATGTTTTTATATACATACAAGACGTCTAATATGCCTTGTGTAGAAGCCATACGCGATCAACGGATGTACCTCGGGACGACACAACATTATCGGCACTCGCTTGAAGGCATTGTTTTGAGATTCGATGTTACACTCTGGTCGGCGAGGAATACTTCGTTGCCATCGTTTTTGGGGAGAAGGCGGGATACTTGCCATACAAGTGCTTGAATCTATGCGCATCAACAGCGCTATTTGCTTTTGGTATCAGCACTTCATGCATTGGATATTGAGCGTCACCACTTGACATGCAACAACAACGGATCCCTTCTTATGCAGCAGCACGCTTGGTTAAGGGATCCTAAGGCTTCCCATTGGGGCAAGGTAAAAGGGGCGGTGCATTGTCAAGAAAGGAACATCCCATTAAAGCATGCTTTGATAGTTTGGATGAAGCTACTTGAATTGATGCTCGAAATCAAGGATTATCAACGACGTTTACGACCACGTATAACGGTGATTGAGGACCGACCACAAACTCGGTTGAGAAGGATTTCAATGTTGGGTTGGCGATTTGCATTTACCTGATGGTGTTTGACAAGAATGTTGAATCGTGGTGATATCCCGAATGGTCAACAGCACCCAGCTACGGTTACGTTTACGATGTTGTCATATACCAACAAGTGGCAACAATGGACCACCCGCGAGTGAGATGAGGAGCAATGCAAGTTATTGAGGAACCCATCTCCTAGCTTAGTACTTTACCTTTTTGTTGTATCCAACAATGAAACATTTGATTCGGCTATGCTTGATGATGAAGGTCACAACGTGTTTGGTTTTCGAGTGATTATTGGCTACACAGCCGGCTGATTGGATAAAGGATGAGGAAGTACGATATACCTCGTAATAGGAAATGGGATGAGTGTTGGATAGGATGGATAACAAAGTCTGCGATTTGAATCATTGATACTAGTACAATACTCAACAAGGGCACACTTTTATTGCCAAGTGGATACAATGCATGCTATCCAAGCCTGTTATAAGTTGATACACATTATAGATTGAATACGATGGCACTTAAACCATCGATAAGTGGCGCTTTGTGACATGCATATGCTATGGATGCAGGGTAAAGCATTAACATCCACTGTACCTGAACCGAGTTCTGGTTCTTTTGTGTCACCTCGTCGCTTGTGCGACACTTTAACTCGGAAGGTTAGCCACCGTATTCCGAGCATGCTATTACACCTTTGTCCAATTTCCCGTATACAAAGCCTTTCCTCCATATTGGAAGTGCCCTCACCAGCAGGTTGTGTGTTGTGCCTATTTAGAACATACTTTGAGGAAATTAGAATACAAGATAACTCGGTGTTTACTCATGCAAGGTAATGAGCTTTTCTAGTTTTAGCTGTGTGATAGTCACTTGTGTGCATGTAGCACAGGGAATAAAAAACACCAAAACCATGGCAATCATTTGTTACTTCCACGCTCTTTCTTTTCCAAATTTTTATCATGACACGCGACACAGATGAACATGAAGATCCCTACAAAGTACGCAAGTAGATGATATGCCCCTACATTGGGGACGACATTCACGAGGGTCTTTATTAGATTGATATTAGCTTGAATAATGACGAAGACAACAAGCGTAAACGGTTTTTCGAAAAAGGGCTGAATGCACTTTTAACCGACCCATACTTCTTGCTTCTCTACGTGCCGGACAATGGGGCCAAGATGCAAATTATACGTCCAGCAACTAATTTATACCATCGCAAACGGATGATCAAGATGATTAATGAAGCGAGACGCGTTCCATCTTTTTACTATGCGCTATCACATCTTTGGGGGATCTCCGAAAACAATCGACATCATTGGAATGATATAAGCGAATACGTGTATGATGACGAAGGAAAACCAGTGAAGCCTGTATCAATGCGACCTGAAAAACGTGATGCATTGCTTCAACTCCTCAAAGATCACCCTGACAGTTATTGGTGGATTGATGTCTTATGTGCACGTACTGATACCCCCTTGGATATTATGGGTGATGTCTACGCTTGTTGTATTGAATGCATTGCCATGATCGATTGTGAAGCCAGCCTAATACCAAAACTCCATACCAAGATGGGTGCAAAAGAGGATTTCGCTGATTTTTGGTTCAATGAAAATCGAAGCCCAAACGAAGTCTTACAATTCAAGCAGCTCAATGAAGAGTACCCCCAATTGATTGACGATTTGGGTACATTCTTCCAAAGCCAATGGTGGCAACGTGTGTGGACATGGCAAGAAATGGCTTTACCTTCCGAGGAGGTGCGTTTTATGTCTGAAGGAGACATACATCGAGGTTCGAAAAACACAATCATTCTGAAGGATCTACTTAACAGCTGCATGAATGCTACACGTGTTATGTACTATTTATTCGAGGAATATGATCGTATGTACAATATACATGAATGTTGTATTGATGACCATTTGCTAACCTATTTAGCAGGCCGCGAGAGCAAAGAAGAAAGAAATTTGCTTAGATGGTTCTTTGACATAAACCAAGCTAGAACGTTCAACGAGCATCATACTATTGAAAAGAAAGCAGAGAAATTCATGCTTCTGATTCTATCCTTTAGCCAATCGACGCGACATTGTATGGACCCTGTGGACTACGTCTATGGTCTACTAGGCATATTTCAAGTCAAAATCCCAAGGCTGTCTGATCCCAATGAAGTCTGGAACATTTTCTTATCCGAGATTGACAAATACATGGAGGACATAAAGAACGTCGAGTTTCCGCTGGTTGATTCTGAAACGGCAAGAATCACTGGGGTCACGGATCGTGCATGTCAAGTCGATTTAAGGAATGCCAAAAATATGGCTGATGTATACGACGACTTTTTAGAACTTGTATAGATTTACGTATGATGATGACAAAGAATAAATGCTTGCGATTAGTACCAGGGTCAAAGAACGGTCCTTTTTTTGGCATGATCTTTGTGCTTGAATTGATGTGATGAAATGCGTGTACGTACATGTATGCCATGGCAAGTTAAGCCGCCTGCGTAATCCAAGGCCAAGTCATCGGAAGCCATCATCGCATGTGTATGGTGTTTATCGGATGAAAATGCCATCACCTTCACTTTTTGAAACGTCCACTCAAACATACTTCATCTTTGAACGTCTTCTATCACAGCATGTGATTAATGATAGTAGATGGACGATGGGTACCTTGTGTTGTTGTTTATCTCATATCCTGCATGGGACAATTAATCATGCCAAGGCTCTTTGCCAATCAGTTCAACACCATCAACATTCTTCGTCTCTTTGATTCATTATTTAGCAATGATCACAAGCCGCTTCCACAAGAAATTCACAAACCCAAAGAGCAGTGTCATTCATCTTGTAGTTTATGTCTAATAAAGGATACTTTGCTACATTGGTTGATTGTTGCTATGGCAACCTGAAGGTTGATTTGAATGGGCACCATGTCCTTTCCAAGACTGCTGAACACCTAAATGTCCATCAAAGAAAGTACGTAGAGATAGAGATAGAGAGCTTGAAGCAGCAGCAGCATGGTTGGGATGTGTCATTGTTCTTTGTGGTTGATGATTGCCAGGAATAGGAAAGTGCATCTGCATGTATCCAAGAGATCTAAGAACCAGAATGGAAACATCATGGGGCTTGACTGCTAGATGGTGCCATTGTCATAGGTGGTACAGTAAAGCATCCGAGTAACTCAGCATGGATCGACCCCATTGTTGGATTGTAATTGCTTACATTAAAAGAATGAGCACGGCTTTCATGATGTAACATAGTCTTCTTTACTCACCTGTGAAGAAACTTGTGGAGCCATGCAATCACTCAAAGAAGGATGTTGTTTTGGTGGAGTTGCCAGAAAGGAAGGTTGTTCTATCATCCATCCGAATTGGTTGTTCCAGAATCTGGTTCCCTTACTCCTTGATGAAGTTGCCATTGTTTCCCTTCATGGATGATTGTACTCATTCCCCACATGCGATCCACCAGAAAGTTCTCTTGTCAGACCGAGACACACACGTTCATTGTAAGTAAATGCCTCTCCAACATCATTCAAATCAATGCCAACACGAGACTCAGGGTGCTTCAACATCGGTTTTCAAGTCATCAAAATCATGGGTGATTGACAAAGGGTACTTGCTGTCAAGCGAGATCCACACAATTTGCTCTGCAGTGATGCGTGATGTAAAAGGTCTCGTCTCAAGAATAGTCGATTCCATATCCACTCTCGTTGTCATAGCAATCCACTCCAATAGTTCAATTCCTCCATATCCACCATCTTGTCGTTGCTGAGAAAGGGAGTTTGCGAAGATGATCCATGTGAATAAAGATGAGGTGCTATACATAGTATGCAACCTGACGACGTTAACAAGTGGTTGTGGATCCAAATACCCATGTCATACCTCCGTGTCGCTACTACTGTTCAATACAAGGAGTCCTTCAAAGCGATTCAGGTTGTTCAATGCAAAGAGCCGTTACAAAGCTGCAACGCAGCAAGTTGGTGGAACAAAAAGTTGTATTGGTGCATGTGTCCTTCGAGTATTCGCATGTCACGTTGCCATTGTCACTCCATTAAGCGTCCAAAGAAGAAAGGTTGAGAGCATAGATTGCGTCGTGTTGTAAAAGCAATGTGAAGAAGAAAACGCGTGTTGGGTAAATACGGAAAAGAGAGAATAGCGGGGACATGCAAAACGCCACGTGAAGCCCATTACGCCGAGTCCATGCATGTAGAACTTCTTGAATAATGTATATTGGACCTATGATCTATCCATGCAATAAAAGCAACATACTTTTCTTTTCCATGGCAGGTACATAGTTCAATGTGATGATGACTTCAAATAGGGTTGTTTGATGATCCTCGTCGTTGCCTGGATATGGGTGGCAGCACGTGATTCAAGCAGCTGCATAAAGTCGGGGTGCAGCCAACGTGGACCTGTCGACTCCTTCCTTTCTTTTGACGCCGCTATTGACACACCCCAACATTGCTACTTCTTTTTTCTTCCAAATGACGCACTGCACCACGGCTACACACTACTCAAGGAAACAACTACGGGATTCGACATGTCGCTGGGTGCATTCCTTGCTGTGATGTGCTACTGGTAAGGGGTGCTATTGGTCTCTCTTTTGGTATCGTATGCTAACGGCTGTGCCAAGTGCAGTCTCTCTATGTCTATCAACACGTACCATGGATTCCTTTATTGTTCGGCAAGGAAGAATGAGCGTTTCTATGTACAAGACGCGTTTACGTTGCATCAAGGTAGAAAAGAACAGGGGATGGATTGGTATATGATGGCTTATGTGGAAGCTTTACGCCTTCAAGGGATGAGTACAAGGAACTTTAACGACACGCCATCTATCATCACGCTAGCACCGATATCGACATGTGATACTGCGCATTCTGGTGGCATTGGATGTTGCATTTTGGATAACGAGGAACGTATTGCAATCGTTTTCTACGGCAAGCCCTGTCACACGAATGCTTGGTCCCATCTATCGACAATGCTGCCATTTATTCTCGAGAGCGACATCATGTTTAGTCATCATCATCTTGAATGGGAAACCATCGATACGGCCTTATTCAATGACGCATCGCGTTAAGGAGGTTCTCTTTTTTTCATGATGATGCTTCTATTGGCAAGGGTAAAAAGGGATGGTGCGTTGACAAAGGAAAGGCCACAACTCATTGAGATATCAGTAAGCAGGTTGGATCAAGGCAATTGCGCCGGATTTCGAATTCAAGGGTTATCAAGGGATGGCATGGGCATGTGCAGCGACGACTGAGGAACATCTACGAGATTGGTTGAAAGGGATTTCGGTGATGAATTACCAACTGCATTTGGTGGTGGTGCTTGGCAACTACCTTGATTGGTGCTAATCCAGATCAACAGGACGTATCTATGATTGCTATCAACGGGCGACAACAATGGACGACAACCGATTGATGTGAGGAGCAGCGTGAACTAGTGGATCAAATGCATATCATCAAGTAGTGTGAATTACAACAATGAAATCTCTGCATCACATACGCTTGGCAATACTGGTCACGTGGTTGTTTTTGAGGGGCGGTGATCTTTGGTTGGCTGTACCACAGGTTCGTTGAGGGCACTATGAGATGGATTTGGTGCAGGCTGTGCTTGACAATGGATGTTCGGATCTGAGCTACCAAAGAAGACACGCTTCTTTGCCACATGTCATCATCCTCATTTCTCGGCTGATGCTGAGTATGGTCACCTTATTCAGTAATTCTTTGTAATAGTCATTGTAATGTATATGGCAGCAATAAAAACTACATCACATACTGTAACTGCTGAACCTGGATGAAGACTTGAGCATTGGTTTCCTTCATTGGTGCCCTGTTGTGGCACCATATTGTAGTACCAGGTTGTGATACGCCCCATTATAGACTCAAAAGGCCAGCCATCATATCCCATTCATGAGAGTTCACCATTGTCAACTCCCATATTGAAAATGACCTCATCAGTGAAATGTCTGTTTACACCAATTGGCAGTAATCTTGATGGGATACACTTGGTGTCTGCTCATGCATGCTAACGTATCTTTTTTTGCTCAGCGGGGTGATCATCTCTTGCATGTCGCACAAACAAGAAGGATCAGGACTACCAAGTGCGACGCACGATTTGATATTCCTCACCCCCTTTCTTTCCACTTTTTCAACATGACACGCGACGCAGATGACTATGACGATCCTTGCCAGTATGCAAGTACAAAAATGCCAATGCATTAAGGATGATATTCATGAGTTTCTTTATTAGATTAATATACGCCTAAAGGATGACAAAGACAACAAACTCAAAGACCTTTTCGAAAAAGGGCTTAACGCACTCTTAGCTGATGAATACTTTTTGCTGCTCTATGTTCCTGAAAATGGGGCCAAGATGCAAATTGTACAGCCTGCCACTGACTCATACCATCGTAAACGGATGATCAAAAGGATCAATGAAGCAACACGCATTCCATCTTTTTACTACGCCTTGTCACACCTTTGGGGAATCACAGAAGACAACCGGCACATGTGGGAGGAAATCAGCGAATACGTGGATGACATCAATGGACAACCCGTCGATCCTGTTTCCATGCGAGATGAGAAACGAGGCCCGTTGTTGGCAATGCTCAGAGATCATCCTGACAGCTATTGGTGGATCGATGTCTTGTGTGCACGTACCGATACACCATTGGATATCATGGGTGATATTTATGCATGTTGCCTTGAATGCATTGCCATGATCGATTGTGAACCTGGCCTGATACCAAAACTTTATACCAAGCAGCGTGTGAAAGAGGACATCGTTGAGCTTTGGACGAGGGATCAAACACGTGAAGAGATGTCATATTTCAAGCAGCTTTATGAAGAGTACCCCCTACTATTGGACCATTTATTCGAATTCTCTCAAAGTAAATGGTGGCAGCGTGTGTGGACTTGGCAAGAGATGGCGCTACCTTTGGGAGAGGTGCGCTTTATAGCCGAAACAGGCACACAGGCACTTGAAGGAAACACCATAACTATGGATGGTTTACTTAACAGTGTTATGAACGCATCATGTATTATATACTATATTGCCAATGAATTCGATTGTAGGTCATGTGATTGTAGGTCATATGAAATAGTGGAAACATTTTCCGTGTACTAATCTATTTAGCAGCACCTATCGAAGAGGAAAAAGAACAAAGGCTGCTTGAATGGATCGCCGAGATAACTCAAACCAGGTCATTCAGCAAGCGTCGCTTTGAGAAAAGCGCACAGACATTTTTGCAATTATTTGTGGCACTTGAAACGTCCAGCCGACGCTGTATGGACCCTGTGGATTATGTCTATGGACTCCTAGGCATGTTCCAGATCAAAATTCCAAGGTTGTCCGATCCCAATGAAGTTTGGCAGACCTTCTTGTCTGAGCTTGATGATTACATGGAGGACATGAAGAACGAGCAAGTCCTGTCGGAAGACAACAACAAAGGAAAACTTGTTGGAATCAATGATGATGCAAAGCAAGTCGATTTACGAAAAGCTAGAAACATGGCTGATGTTTACAAGGACATTATATATTTAGAAATGATCGATGATGACGAAGAATAAATGTTTAGTTTAAAAGGCTAATCAGTGTTCATGCATAAGATGACATGTGGATGGGTGTAACATAGCATCCCATTTTGTGCTGGATTCGACTTCCTTGGCAACGTCGCTCCCCCCCTCTCTTTTCCTCTCTCTCCTCCACCATTTCTTCCAACACGTCATGGCGCTTGCTACCATCAACTTGCAATTGTCACCGCCTCCCATTCCCCAATCAGCAGCCAAACGACTGTGCCCTTGCTCGCCATTCTTGTCATGCTTGTTGATGACGACACAAAAGAGTTGCAAGAGGTGGGCGATACTGCAGCACGTTGACCGTTATCCGAACCAGCGTTGTCTACTACTACACCACAACCATGTCATCCTTTGGTCATCATCGTTACCTTCATGCAACATTATCCAAATACTCCATTAGGTTGTCGTATTACAACCATCCATTATTCAAGGTAAACAAGGGAATGAAACGGGAGATGTTGGGTAAAAGGAATGGTAACGAACATGCATATGACTGAATAGCGATTGAAGGGGACAAAGGACGTGGATCTATACAACTTGGATTTATGAGTGCCGTGCTTTTTCTGCCATCAAAGAGCTACAACATCTTGCTTGAGAAACGTCAATACGTCAACCTTATCAAGTATCATCATTCATTGTTAGACCAAGGGTTATCTCGTCAGCAACCACACAGGATGGAAAGCACTATCAGCATTGTGGATGGACTTGGAGGGTTATGTATTACCTTTGAGGTGGGTTGCATCAACACTCAACAATGACAGCATTGCATGATGGTGGACGACTCATGGGATCGTTACTGGAGGATACTGTTGACAATGCTTGGTTACCGTCATATGGGTTACAATCGTTTCGACCAAGGATGATTGCATTCCGTGCACATGCCGAGACAAAGCTTACCACACTACAGCTTCCACACAAATGAACCATCATTCGCCCCATTCAATTCTTTATTCTGGAGAACAATGACACCATCATCCATAGCACGCACACAATGGTGGAGCCATTCATCCAGTGGACCTCTTATCCAAAGCAACATCTCCGGTATGAAGCTTTTATTGCACGTGATGACACAAGGATTGGACTATGCGTATAGATGGTGACTAGTAGTTGTGTAAGGCACCTGGAGTATGCTTACAGACCTTTGGTGGTACAAGTCGTTCATCCGGATGATGGAGGATTCGAAGATTTTACATGGCTGGTGCAGGAGTAATCAGCAAGGGAAATGGAAGTATCCGAACCAAGCATGACTATCATTACTTCATTTTGTCAGCGTCAAGTGATGGACATTACAACGACTTTTAGATTACAATTGGATCCATAAACGGGCCTTTTGAATGTATATTGATTTGTGCACCCATATGTACATAATAAAACCAAGAACTTCTATAGCTTTCCTTTTCAAAGGCAAATGATAGTGAGCAATTATTCAACCTGACGACGACTTCAAATGTGACGATTTCATTATCTTCGTTTATCCGCTGGTGTAAGCTTAAATGCGTTGTTGTCATTAACAATGATACCTACCATAGCCCCATTGCGATTAGAAGTAGGGGGTGGACAACACGTGATGTCCCATTGTGGCGTATGCTAGTTGCGAAAATCATCATCCAAAGCGTATATAGCCATAAATACAAGACACATTCCTTTATATAAATACTTTACGCGCGTAGTATTGTCGAGAGTTAAGGTATGCAAGAATTATACAAAGCACAAACGCAAAGTTTATTCGTAATCAATGAGCTATGCGTGGAACTTCTTCTATCTTTCTCGCCCTTTTGTGCAAGTGCCTTCGATAATCCCAGCAATGTAAGGATGATTCGTAGTCAAACACCGGTACATGAGCGACCCATATATATGACCATCTATTTATGGATCCATTTGCTGCACTTGTGTGATTCGCAATGGCAAGCGAACTTGCCCTTTGCTGAGGCTGCCTTAGCCATTCCACCACCTTGGTAATCAATTGTGAATTCTTCACCCTGCCAAGGGGAGGATAATTCCAGCTGGTGTGATCAACCCTTAGGATGTTGCTGGGGTGATAACGTCTGTTCTTCAGTAACTGATCGCTACCTCTTCTCCTTGCCGATGCGAAGACAACTTCTGCTGCTTTGCACATTGGTTTTCAAAGGTTGGAGTGGATTGCCGCGATAGCACCTTGACATCTTTCAGATATGGGATTCTTGGCATAGCAGATATGGTCATTGAATCTTGAATGACAACGAAGAGCTGGTTCGAGGATGGAGGAACGCGCTATATCGCCACCATGCATGCTGCAGTAAATAGATCGTGCCGCTTAATCCAAGTCTGGGTATGAATCTCTGGAAGATAGCTATAAGAAACGGGGAATGAGTGGATGCATTATCAAGCGACATGATGATTGAAATTACCTTGGTGTCATACCAAATAGCACAATGACAATGAAAGAAGGATAACAATGAAACGCTAAAGATTATCACAATCGTAAGCACAGGATCACTCACAAAGTAAGCCACTCATAATGATACTCACATCAACTTGGACTTTCAAGGTGCCAGCAATCAAAGGGTGAAATGATGGAAGAAAGAGAGATGTGGGAGGCGACAACATCCATCCTGTTTATATGTGGACGACTGGTGTGGGTATTTCTGGGGTCCCAAAAAGGAGGAAGGGAATGATGAAATGGCGATGAGCTGATTGATTGTTGGCGGGGGGCCTTCACAAAGAGCCTTGGTATGATTGACATCACTCGAATTGCTTG
>NW_026695419.1:0-93664 GCF_029851405.1 Lichtheimia ornata | reverse complement strand
ATGTTGGATCTTTATTGGGTATGATGGATAGCCTGAATACAACACTGAACAATCCAAGTGAGAAAAATCGAATAGGGTTGCATGTTGGTGATCTGAGATATCGTAAACGCCACTATCTTTTTCAGCCTTGTAAATTCAATCTGAAGGTTGTTGTGCATCGCGTCTGCCATATTCATAGCATGCATTGTGTTCAAATCACACTTGAGTTCCAGTAATTGCAATGTCGCATGATGATGGATAATAAGAGGTGCGATATCATCAAGAGCAAATAAATGCCTCGAGGGCGCAATGGAAAACGTCACCAACCCTTGCTCTTCATGTTGCTTATACTTGGTCCTTTGGATGTAAACAATTGGATGATCACCATATGCCAAATGCCGAATAGCTGGTAACCATGTGTCATCCACCGTCAATGTCCTTGAGCTGTTTACGATGGCCATATTCAATATCTTCAAACCGGGCAGGTGATGCTGCATCATGATCATATGCTGATTACCAATCGTTCCTCTCACTTCCTGGAGCTCGAGCGTTCGTAGCATTGGATACGTCTCCTGGAGACCTGAAATGTCGATTGCTGCTTGGCATTTCAAATACGCCAAATTGGGACACATTGTCAAGATGTGCTGTAGTCGAAGAGTCTTATCGCCTTCCATGAGAATGGGGAGTTTTCCATATGTTAAATGCGTAAAACGTGTGCCGATCATATCCAATGCTTCGATAAAGTTGTCATCTTCAAGTCCTAGTGTAGATGGTAAGTGTATGCATTCAATGAGACAACCAGCCCATGATAAACGTACGATTAAATGTCAATGATGTCAAGCTTGTGAAGCGATACTTTTCCAAAAGTTGACTGAACGGCACCTCGACATCGTAAAATACAAGCGAACGTGCATGGCTGAATATCTCAATCACGATAGAACTGGTTTCTTCCAAAGGCTGCGTATCCTTCACAACAAGTCTTAGATGATCGGATGCCATGAAACGATGCCACCAAGCCCTTGACACTGTGACATACTCACGTTGCTTATCGAATTGCTCATCGTTTCGCTCAACAATGAGTAGCTCTTGGATGATACGAGCACTGATGTCCATTGGCAAGTCGCATATGAAATCTCTACGCTTTTGACCTTGTTGGATGGCGTTATCTTTGGATGTCGTGATGGTGCCATATAATGGATCACTTGCGTCAACATGTTCGAGTGCTTTGTCGTACACGTGAGCTGCTGCAACATGTCGTCCTTGTTCCATATGAATGTATCCCTGACATAGGTAACCGAGTGCTGATGCTGGATTCATCTGTTGCATGGTATTTGCCGTCTCCAAGGCTTTGGCAAATTGGGCACAAGCAACGTACGATCGTGCTCGCATGTTGAGTAGATGGAGTCGAAGTTCAAGTAATTCGTTGTCAATGGCGAAGGTCTCCTGAATGACATGGGCATGTTGACCTCGAGATGCTGAAGCGCGTAGGTTGTCAAGAATCGCAGAGTCTATTGAGCGGGTCATGGGTGCATTAAAAAGGAAGAGAAAGAGACCGCGAAACAACAAGCAGCACATCCAGCACGTGATGTGCTGCAGAACGTTTGTACAACGTGGCATGCATATCTGATTCCATCTTTTTTCATAGTCCCATTGGCTCCTTTATTATCGCCTTGCGGCTTTCAATCAATAAAAGTGAATGTGTATGCCTCATTGTTTCCATTCGTGAGGGAAAGACACTTCTTTAAATCATCATCATTGTGTAACATCGGTTGCTGTCGGAAAGGATGGTCCGCTCTTCCGATGCTATTGCTATCACGTTGGAAACGCGTTGCCATGGAATCAATAAAGCAAATCCTTTTTGGACGCAATGGTCGATCTTTTTTTTCGCTTATGGATCTTTATATATACAACAATGCACGTGGCCAATGTGGATTGTGTTATCATCATCTCATGGCTGAATCATCATCCTAGCATGATGTATCATCATGAGAACCAACGCATCCATATTGGTTGCTATTATGATTTCAGTGACCTACTGAAACCATTGGATAACCCATCTTGTTCCACCACAAACTAGTATCATTGATCCTGTTTTTATTGAGGTGAGCATGTTTTTATCGAGGTGAGCATGTTTTCGTTCGCGTGATGACCATTTTTCCCATTGATGTAGCATGCTTTATATGGTGACCATGTTTTGTATCTCTGGACTGATCCCTTTATTGGATAAATCATAAAACTACAATAATACAACCAGCAATTCCCATCATGCTCCAACGTATCCTAGCAACAAGCGCTCTTGCCATACCTATCATGTCTTCATTTACATGTACGATATCGGTTTGCGTGCTTACATGTAATAAACCTGGTCCTTTTTCAACAGGTCAAAGCCCATCATCCATAGCAACCCGCATCATCATGAAACGGAAGGATCACCAGCAATCATGTGTATACTGCATTGAATATTACCACGTAAGCTCCATCCATTTTAGTAGTCTTCCAATATTGCCTTCACTACAACTTCGTATCGACAGCCACTTGGTGTCAGGTCTCATCATTCTGATACACGTCCTTCGCACCAGGTCTCACTTTACCATCTCCATTGCCAATCGCTGACGGAATTCGCACACTTCTTGAATGGGCCCTTGTCAATGTAAGTACATTGTGTTGTTGATACTTGTAATAGTAAGCAGGGTATGTTGCTGAAGTCGTTCCTTGGATTTGGCAGAGAAAAAGATAGCTGGGTTTAGTTGATTAGAATGGGGTCAACAATGTCAAACTAAGAACACGGCTTTGTGTCACCATGACCCCCTTCAAGACGATACATGCACCAACCACGAAAGGGTCCTTTTTATCATGCTTATATAATAACCTTTTTTTTATTACTACATTGGCTTGAAAAGGGGAAGTGAACATCTATGGATAGCAAGTATAGTGACTGGTAAATAAATTACACACTTCCCTTGAATGCAAGCAACTCCTTGTACCTGTTCTTTTCTATGTCTGACGAGTATTTTTGGCCCGACGTACGTCAACCGATCGCACTCAGCGCAAGGCACGGTGAATGCAGCAAGGTGGTAGAGGATTCGTCTATCCAGATTCAAGAGTGCTTGACACGATTGACCAGCCTACTTCACGAACGCTCATTGGCACTCTTGAAATGTGCGCAGTTTGACACGGCCATACGCGATGCAGACGCCATTCAAGAACTTGACCCGAGATCGACGCTTGGTTACCTTGTGAAAGGAAATATCTATGCATATCAAGGATGTCATGATATGGCTTTGAGCGAGTATGAGGAAGGGCTCTATATGAACAAGGATGATCAGCAACTCCTAAAAGCCAAAGCCGAGGCAGCGACCATGAAAGAGAAGCGCGTTGATTTCATTTCCAAGCTACCTCTCGAGCTTGTATCAAGTTACATTGTCCCTTTGGTGGTGAATGGCTATGAATGGAACAGCCAATATCCATGTCCTTATCTTGATGTATCCAACACGTGGCGCGATCGATTCTCTCGTGCAAGCTTGCGTTATCTTTTCAATGATCATGGCAACAATGGTTATCCTGCACAGGCTCTTTCGTTATTGCATCGTATTAAGTCATTGAGGGTCTTCAATTATAAACCAGGGTCGGATTTAGCAAGGTTATTACATCGTGGCCATTTTGTCTCGTTACGTTCGATGGAAATGACTGGTGAGTAGTCAATGCATGATCGTTGTCATGGCAACATGTCACTCATACTCTTTCGTTTTTTAAAAAGACACAGAGGCCTCAAATGGAATTTATACCTTTGTATGCCCACGCCAAACGGGAAGCCATTTGGTTGACTTGAGGATCACATCACAAGCAACAGTGAGCATGGTGGATGTTCTTGAGTCATGTCCAAAACTTGAATCCTTGAAGTTAAGCTGCAATGTGGGGATCGATCTTTTATCACAGCCATGGCAACTATCACCAGCCCTTGTGCACCTGGAACTTACTCATTTGCGGAGACCAATCCTTCATGAACATGTGCTTGCATTACAAGCGCATTGTCCATCGCTCGAGTCACTTGCGCTTCATCCATGTCATGATTCCACGTTCTTTTCAAATTTACACCAACGTTGGCCTGGGATGAAACAACTACTTATCAGCACTCAAAGGAGGATCACCTGGAATATCAATTGGAAGGGGAAACCAAATACACCACCAGGATTATGGAAATTGTACATAGACGACTTGGATGTACAACATTACAATCCCCACGACATCCACAACATCGTGGTGAACAATTGCGAGACGCTCGAGACAATGTTCCTTACAGGAAGCACGCAACAAGAGTTCCCTGCACCGCCGCCGTCAACAGTACAATTTACACGATTGCAACGCATGTATTATTGGTCAAGGACATCACCTCTCTTACCCTGTCATGGATCATGGATACCCTCTCATGCACCTGTTCTTGATGGTGTCGATTTGAATCATGGTGCACTTGCAGGATCGCAAACGCTGATAAACATCCTCTGCAATTTACGACATCTTCGGTCACTCGCATATCGTTCAAATAGTGGGTGTACCACTTCGCATATTACCAAGGTTCTCAAAGCACACGGCAACATGGAAAATGGCCAATCTAGCCTGATCGACCTGACACTTGCTATGCCGGCAAGCCTGATCATGAACAAAGGCCTGCAAGATGCCATCTGTGCATTGAAAAATCTCACTGGATTATCGCTTGGAAGATTCAAAGACACAATGAACGCTACGAATTCAATGGAATTGTTCATGCGGCTTGCTAGACATTTGGATGCATTGCGTGTTCTGGATATCAAGATGAAGACGGATGGCTTGGATGATGGTGTCTTGATACTATCAACGCTTGGTAATCTTCACACCGTGACCTTACGTGGTGACCAGCTTTCGAATACTGGCCTCATGCATTTCACAAAATACTCAAGGTTACTAAATCTCACTCTCTACAATACCATGCAAACGAAATTCACAAGTGACTTTCAGATATTGGAACAACACATTCCGGGAGTGCGTGTATACACGTACAAGATTCAGTAGGATGATACATAACCCTTTATATATCCCGTTACGTGAATAAATGCTCAAAGTCATTGGTCAATTGTCATCTTTGTAATCTATCAAATACATCGCGCCACATACATTGAATACTAGCCTCTCCTATTACATGTACAATACGCATAGCTATTATAATTATGGGGCATTATTTCAATTGAAGGCTTCGATCGATTTACTTATGTTGTGAATCCTAGCTAGCTAGAGGGATGACGACCAAAGAGTCTCGATAGCTATATTCATACTTGAAGCGCTTTCCCAATATTTGCTCAGCATATACCACATCACAGCCACGTCCGTCAAAGCAAATGTTCCCAGCGATGACCATTGTATTCAAGGATCCAGCATGGTGGTAGACAATGTAACGTAAACCTGCTTCATACAGTGTACCATAATTATGGGGCATTATTTCAATTGAAGGCTTCGATCGATTTACTTATGTTGTGAATCCTAGCTAGCTAGAGGGATGACGACCAAAGAGTCTCGATAGCTATATTCATACTTGAAGCGCTTTCCCAATATTTGCTCAGCATATACCACATCACAGCCACGTCCGTCAAAGCAAATGTTCCCAGCGATGACCATTGTATTCAAGGATCCAGCATGGTGGTAGACAATGTAACGTAAACCTGCTTCATACAGTGTACCCCTCTCCAATCCATATGATGTGAATTCAAGTGTATGCAATCGTAGTCTCGCCAATGCAGTAAATAAAGCCGTTGTCAAATTCAAACCCGATTGTGTTTTTAAGGTGATCCTCTCCAAATGGGTGGCTCCTTCAGTTAAGCCTTCCAAGGCGTCCGAATCGATGTATGTACATAAAAACGTGATTTATCTAAGGTATGGGATGTTGGCTATGGCCGAAAACAACACCGAACCTTTGTTGATGCTGACATCGTATTGGCTCATGATGGGTGTCATTTGCAGGGAGATGAACCGAAGTGTTGTATGTTGTGAGGCGATATCAGCAAGTTGTTAAAATACACCAACCGCTTGGTCACAGAGAGTATCCATATACCGAAACCAAATCCGTATACGTTTCAAGTTGATCAAGGATGCGAATGATGGGATCAGCACCTCCGGCCATTTTAGCGATGTTGGTGATAAATCCAAAGCTTCCAGTGTATTGCAATTCTGATGGATGAGTCGACTTGGGAAAAAGGTGGACTTCATAGGGTGTGAAAGATGCGCATGTACCAGTCGCAAGTACTTGATTCCTCTTTGATACATAAAACTTTCTGCATCCGAAGCATGAATCGAGAGCCCTCGTAAAGAAACACCATTGTTGGATCGCGACTCCTCCTCCTCCTCCTTGTGATCACCCTGATCTTCATCATATCCTGTGATGGGTTGAATGGGTCCTGGCGTATATTGCTGTTGATAGTACAAGTGTCGTAATCCTGGCAACATGATGCCAAAATTGCCTTGTTTCCATCCATATCCCCTTCCTTGACCACCGCCAAAAGCTTCGAATTCGGAGAATCCTTCAACACGTTGTAGAGGTTGACAATGCTCATGTCGTGACAATCGCCCAGATCCAAGTACTGTAAAGAGGTGGTGATGGATGGTGGAATATCTGGGAAAGGACAGTCGGATGCTATGTTGGCAGATGGCGAAACACGAGCGATCGTCATGGACACCATTTTTGGGCAGTGATAGATAATGCTTCGGATGAATGCTGATGACAATGAAATCATGGAAGGATGAAGGATCTTCAATTGAGAAAGGTTCGGCAACCGTGACAAAAAGATACCCAGCTCTTGATCGATACAACCATGTTCAATATCTATACCCTATCATCAATACCACACCTACTATCTATCTATTCATGGGTCCACTTACGTAATGTTGAAACATTGACAAAGTAGCGTGGTATAAGCTCGGTCATCATCCAACGGCTCTTGTAAAAATCAGAGTAATGCTCCAATGCAACAACTTTTTGCAAAGATGCCCACGTGTTCCAATAGGCTGCTGTATAGCAAATGGTCGTGGTCGTTTTTCAATACAAGGTGAGCAAAGCATGCGCTTGCATAATGGGGAACCGATTGTCGCCAATGTCGAGAAACAAGCATGCATTCGAGAATGTCATTGCGTGCCAACAGTGAAAAGGTCTTACAAAGCAAGTCGAAGGAAAGCGCCTTAATAATGGTGGGTTGTTCAGAGTGAGTCGTTATTGTATGAATAAAAGCTGATCAAGCGTGGAGAGGAAGTAAAACAAAAGTGCTGGACAAAGAAAGCCAGATGCATGCAGCTGTGTTACACAGGCCACCCATGCGTGGATGATGAACGCAAAATAGGATGGAATTTGCCAATGCGATACACTGAATGCACCACGATCTGATATAGTATCCTTGGTCCCATAACATCCCCTTTATTTCCATAACCAATTCCAAGATGGCATAGACATGCAGGTGCAAAAAGCTAAATAAACAAGTGATTGGCCCCTGAAAACATGCATTGAGATGTGAGAAATGTATCTGCATTCATTACATCTTGCATGCATTTGAGGCATGAATAAGCCAACCTTTGATGCCACTCAATGATATGACCCGTACGTTGCTTATTAAAACCTTGGTCATTTTGTACCCATTCGGAGGTATCGATTTACCAATGACTTGTATCTTATGCTGATGACATACCCTTCGCCTATAGATAGGATCACCACTTGCATGAATGCATGTCGTGTAGCATTGAATCATGTCGTCTTTATTAAACGCATTTGTCTTATGATGGGTCATTGCAAACACGGTTGTGAAGCCTTTAATGTATCACGTGGATCAACTATCTTCCTAATGTGGCAAAGGAAAAAAGGGGCCAATGGATAGAGAAAAATTAGGTAGTACAATCACCATGAGTCGTTTTCTTTGTTCAGCTATGGAAGACCTCTTTTGGGTGAATCTCTGTCAACCGATCCCACTCAGCGCAACTCACCACGAATGCGACTCCATTGTCACAGAATCCACTACTCGAATTCGACAATGCTTGACACACTTGACCAGCTTGCTTGCTTGAAGAACGCTCATTAGCACTCTTGAAATGGGCTCAGTTTGACATGGCTTTACGCGACACGAATGCCATTCTGACACTTGACCCGACATTAGCCCTTGATTACCGGTCATACTTATGTCACCTGCAAAGACACCTTTCAAGTGGCAAGTGGATAAACAGCTATTGATTTCCATGACTTCGACTCGGCACTCCAAGATGCTTGACCACTTTATCAGTTTTATCCATCAATGACAACAAGTCTCACGCCCAATCCGATATAAACACGGCTGTTGTCACCAACACTATCACACGCCCTTCTTTCTTCTACTTGTATTGATCATCAATGGCGTCTGGTAAGTCTCAAGGATTGCCTTTATGTGAATCCCAAAATGAGAGTACTCATGCCATTCATCTATATAGCTCACATCATTACTTTACGCTGTGTTCCTTGGTGAACCCTTTGGGGTAGGGTTAACTATCACTTGTATATTAAAAGGATGCCTAGACTGATGGGAAAGTTGAGACTCCTTTGTAGGTGACAAAAGCACATGCTTGGTTGCATGCTGAAAGGGAAGCTATAAGCTTACTGTGGCCGACAACAAAAAGTGATTGAGGTGTTTGAACAAGATCTCAATATCGAATCGGGAATGGATGATGATGAACGACAACACTATCAGTATTTGTTGGATGCAGCGATGATACAACAAAAAGATGTCGATTTACCGTTCCCCGTAGTATCCACCAGCATTGTACCGTTATTGATGGATGATGAACGGTGCAACCTAAGAAGATCATGTCCGTATCCACAAGTTTCAAAGAGTTTTCGAAGAGTTGGCGTGAACGATTTGGACATGACAAGCTGTGCTATGTGATCGATGACAGCGAACCGTATCCAACTCCGGTTGTTTCTTCTAGCGACAACATTCATTCTATGGAGATCAGCAATAACAATCCACATGAAGATTTCCTATGTTGTGACAGCTGAGGGCTTTACGGCGAATGAGGATTGGAGGTGAGTGATCTACCTGTATATAATCAACACACTTTACTCATCCCCTCTTTTAAAAGGCATTTCGCCATCGAATCAATCCCATTTCCTTGCTTCTTTAAGCAGAATCCGTCAATCGTTGCATGACGTGGATGTCGTTGTTACCAGGGACGATACTGAATGTATGCCATATCATGGAACGATGCCTAAGCTTTCAAGGCTCCACGGACAGGCGCGTTCATTGCTACAACATTAACCATCATTGCAATCACTCACGCTATATTCATGCCATGGTTCCAATTTCCTTCCAATGATACAACAGCATGTCGTTCTTCGCCATCAGCACGCAAACGACAATCATCACTCCTCCACTACCACTACAACACAAAAACGACCCACATGTACTATCCAAGATGAGAATTCTCAGTATTACAACGGCCATCCTTATATCACCTACAAGAGATCATCTTTCAAGCAGCAGGTGGATTCACCAATGATTGATTTCCCATCACATCCAAGATGGTTGACCAGTTTATCAGCTCGATCCATCATGACAACAATTCCCACGACCACTCACATATGAACAAGACTGTTGTCACCAACACTATCATACGCCCTTCTTTCTACTTGTATGCATACCATCATCAATGGTCTTTGGTAAGTCTCAAGGATGGTCTCTATGCGATTCCGTAAATGATGGTGCTCATGATGCATTCATCTTTTTTTTTGTTGTCATCTATAGCTCACTTCATTGCCTTACCGCTTGCTGTGCTCATTGCTCCTAATGTCATTTGGCTTTGTTCCTTGACGAATCCTTCTTTGTGGTAAGTATGACCATCATCTTCGTTTGTATATCATTAAAAGGGTGTTTTGTACATTTGTAGGCAAAGGGCAACCCCTCCAGAGCTATGGCATTTGGAACTCCTTTGTTGGTGACAAACGTTCATGCTATTACAAGATCGAAGATATCCGACCATTCATGATGACCCTTGAATCAGCAGCAATTGTGGTCGGTACTTTGCATGAGGATCCAGATCCACCAGCAGCAATCCAATTTCCACAATGACGACATCTACATTGTCCGTTGCGAGCACCCAATTATGCGGATGGTGGATACCGTATCATGCACCATCAATGGAATGTGTGGATGTCGACAACAACTCCTTGAAGCGATCTGCCACGTTACTCGAAGCACTTTGCAGCATGGCATCGACCATGACGTCCCTCGCACTTAATCCGGATCAAGGCGACGTTGAGCCTGTTTTCCAATTGATTCAAGCCATGGGACGCCATGCATGCGTTCAACAACTCGTCCTTGCTAGTGGAGCATTCGTCAGGGATTACTTCGAGATGAAGATTATGACCATCGTCATGAAGCCAATGACCATCATGATCGGCAAACTGAGACTGCTCAAACGTTTGTCACTTAGACAAGGGATGATGGCATTCAGGTGTAAGCCTTTTATTGATACGATACTTCATCTTGCTACCCATTGCTGTCACCTATGTGAAATGGACATTCAAGCCCATGTGCAAGATCTCGATACTGGGGCACTGGTCCTATCTACATTGGATCAGCTTGAAAGCATTGGACTCCATGTCGTGGTCGGATTTTGCTGTTATCAAGTAAATGGAAACGTGATGTGGCAATTGCGACCAGGTAAGATTCTTTAATGAGAAGAAGAACAAGGTATCTAATATCTATGGGCAGTTCCCATATAATCGAGCACGATGCCCTACGTCTGTGTGACCTATGATACATCATCGGGATTCTTGGACACGACACTCCCTGCTATGGATCTTTCTGCTTGTGGTATTATGGCTTTGGCAAAGCTTCCTCGATTACAGCATCTCACCCTTTATGGCACCGAGCAGCCGGAATTACAGCAAGCGTTGGAAGATTTCATGACGTGATCATCGAGCAAAAGATAGGATGATGTTGCATACATATATACCCCTTTTTTTAATGTTGATATGAAAATATATACAAATACCATCGACTCATTGCTGCGTGGATGTTGTGTCTTAGAGAATCATGCAAATGCAGTTAGAGATGTTCATGTGCATCATCATCCGCTTTATTGTGTAGCTACATTGTACTACTAATCTCATCCTTAGCGCAACGTGAGACAATACCGTCTTTTTCTTTTTGATAAGATTGGGTTGAAGGATTATGGTAAAATGGAAGATGGTGCTGTATGTATTTCCAAGTAAACGAGAGATAATACAACCTATTCGCTCCTTCACATCCCATCATCATCGATATACGTTTTCTGACGTCATGGGAGATCTTTTGTTATGTATGTATGGTAATCATGTGTGCGTATCCAGGAAGCATTTTAGTATTACTATGGCATGTGTGATTGATTAGCTGATAAAAATTCAAAATGATCCTATCGACATGGGCGGTATTAGGGAAGCGTTTCTTTGTAGCTTCCATCTTGTGCTTAGAGCACTCCGCTTTACGTGTTGCATGCATTTAACATATACAACGTATGTCCGTAGAAGACTGAGATCAGAAATCTGCTTGCTAAACGAATATGCAGGGGTAGGAGCAAAGCTACAACCCGATCCGTAGCAGCAATATGTATATGCGATCCACAAGCATTAGATGATTGTGAATGTATGGCACCTCTCTCCCCAATGACTTTGATTGACCAGCCAAAGGATCCATTGCAACCACTAGTATGGATTGGCAACTGAATCTCTTGTCAAAAGAGCTGCATCCCGATGTCGCGCGTTGCCTGGCAACCATATCCATGATGATACCCGCGGTCTCCCTAAAAGTACGAAGAACTCCTTTGCTTGTGGCATATCCCAAGTGGACGATCCACCAAAAAGATGAGATGTCGAAAATAGCACAAATCCCGCAAACCATCATCTTGCAACCATCATTTCTTGTTTAAACGCTTGTTGCTATAGGTAATAGATGCGGGCTTTACGTACACACACGTATCATGATGATGGTCCAAATAAGCTTTGATGCGTATTTGATAATGTTACGATGTGGTAATCTTGATGGGCAGCATGCATGAACTTTATATTACCAAGCGTATTTTAAGGAGGATGGAGTTTTCTCTCTACAAGCTTATAGAACCAGGGGGTTCTTTCCTTTGTAAAACTATAAAAGATGCCCTATTGATGTTCCCCATTATCAAGCTATCATTTTCTCTGTACTACTTTTGATCCCATGCATTTCTCGTCATCCCTCATTGTACTCGGTGCTGCGTTTCTATTTGGCGTGATGGCTGACAGAAAACCACTAACCCCACGCGACGGTGGTTTTCACTCTGACCCACACATCCAGTCTCGAATCGAGGACTATTTCAATATGATCGGTGATGATAACGCCAACAAAATCAGGAAGACATGTTATTCACAATGCGAACAAGAGACCGAAGGCTATGATCATTGTTACTTGATGTGCATATCAACTGAGGCGCGTAACATAGGTGTAGACCCACCCCCGTTTTGAATGATAGATAATAAGGTCTTGCATCCTTGTTGGTGACACACGTCTGATTTTATCACACATGAACACATCCTTTTGCGTCAATCAATGTTAACGTAGTTAAAGCTTGTCATTATTATTCAATACACACTACATGATGGATCATTGCATATGTATTGTGAAACATTTATCCTATCACGTGCATTCTACAGTGGCAAAGAGAAAAAGGGGCGTGGTAATTTGATCTCAGGGCGGCAATCGGTTCACTTTTTGACCAGCTATGCAAACCTCTTTTGAGTTAACCTCTCGCAACCGACTCCACTCAGCACAACTCCACGAATGCGTCCCAATTGTCACAGAATCCACGACTCGAATTCGACAATGCTTGACTCGCTTGACCGGCTTGGTTGAAGAATGCTCATTGGCACTCTTGAAATGCGCTCAGTTTGACACAGCCTTACGCGACACGAATGCCATTCTCAAAGTCGATCCGACATTAGCCCTTGGTTACCTGATAAAAGGGAAGCTGTACGCGTATTATGGCTGACATACCTTTCAAGTGGCAGGTGGATTTATCAGCTGTTGATCTTCCATGACTTCGACTCGGCACTTCAAGATGCTTGGCCACTTTATCAGTTTGATCCATCATGACAACAATACCCACGCCCCACTCACATATAAACAAGGCTCTTTGCACCAACACTATCATATGCCCTTTCTTTCTACTTGTCTGAATGTCATCATCAATGGGCTTTGGTAAGTCTCAAGGATGGTCTTTATGTGATCCCAAAAATGAGGGTACTCATGATCCATTCAACTTTTTTTATGTCATTTATAGCTCACATCATTGCTTCACGCTGTGTGTTCTTTGATAAATCCTTTGGGGAAGGTATAACGATCACTTGTATGTTAAAAGGATGCCTAGACTGACAGGAAATGGAGACCCCTTTGTAGGTGGCAAAAGTACATGCTTGGTTACCTGCTGTAAGGGAAGCTATACGCGTATCGTGGATACCAACAAAAAGCAGTTGCCATGTTTGACCAAAGTCCCAGTATTGCACGTGAAATGGATGATGGAGAACAACAACAACACTACCGGCAGCTAGTGGATGCAAAGGAGGATGTCGAGATGATATCTCAAGTGAGGCTCGGTAAGATCCTTTCATGAGAAGAAGATTATGGTATCTGATATCTATGGATAGTTCCCCATGACGATTAGGGATGTACATGTCCTACGTTTGTGTGTGACCTATGTAGGATATATCATCGGGATTCTTGGATTTCGTCAGCAAGCTACCATTGGATGTTGTAGCCACAAGCATTATACCTTTGTGGATGGATGATGAAAAGTGGAACCGAAGAAAACCATCCCCGTATCTACAAGGATCCAAGAGTAGGCGTGAGTGATTTGCACGTGACGTGCTGTGCTATGATGATGTTGACAACAGCAAGCCGTATCCAGCTCTGGTTGTTTCTTTATCTTTGTATGGAGACCTCCAATTACAGTCCGCTGGTCGTATGATCGAGGAGGAGCTGATGTATGAGGATTGGAGGTGAGTGACCTGCTTTATCCCCCGTACACTTTACTCATCTCCTCTTTTAAAGAAGAGCGTTTTATCAGCCAATGGCCTTTCTTGTTTATGCAAATTCGGTGCATCGCCGTATGCGTTGGAGACATCGTTGGCAGAAAGAACCATGTTGGATATACGAGATATCATGGAGCGATGATGGTGAAAACAAGGATGCTGTCGCCATATCACTTTCTTCCATTACATCATCTTTTCATTCCTGTTAGCTTCAAGCTCATGTTGCTGTGAGTACCATGATGGATATCCCCCTTTGTTCTCGATCCTTGTAGTAATGCTTGTGTTGATCTTTAGAGCTTTTTTCATCATTATCCTAGCTTGTTGTCGTCGCTATCATGATGGTATTTGGCTCTTTCATAAAGGTAAAGCCTAGGTATCGCGACGGATGAACCACTTGCTCATATTCCTTTTGACGTAGCTACACCTCCAAGCGATGTATCTGGAAAATTAGATTAATGGGAACATTCTTTCGGATTACATGGAAGGTTTTGGTGGCGGCGTATTGTGTGATGCATAACGTAGTCCTTTTGCTTTTCGTTTTTCTTCGCTTATGATTAAAATCACTCCGTTTCTATGGTTACGTAAAATGGCAATGGTTCCTTTCCGCAGCTGTTGTGATCCTCGACGTAACGCACAGCTAATTCATCATATACAGGTCATTACATCCACAAATAGTTCGGCTGAAGAAATGGTAATGATAACCACTTCAAGGAACCAGCCACCACGCTCCTAAAATACATGCAAGGTGGTATAGGAGGTGGGCCGTACATAATCGCCTTCTTCTGATTACGGATTTCTGGTGCGCGTA
Source organism: Lichtheimia ornata (assembly GCF_029851405.1). Lineage (NCBI taxonomy): Eukaryota > Fungi > Mucoromycota > Mucoromycetes > Mucorales > Lichtheimiaceae > Lichtheimia > Lichtheimia ornata. The sequence continues at coordinate 78,803 of NW_026695419.1, read as the reverse complement.
CCTTTATGCAGGGGGGGGGAAAGCTAAAACAATGGGCGATTGACCCCCGAAAAAAATAAGCAATTAGGAGTAGCAAATGCACCTGCAATCCACACATTCCGCATGCAGTTGTAAGTTGAATCATCACGAACGCATGTACCATTCCGCTACTTATAAATCATCTGTGTCAGATGTTTGCTTATTAAAGGTTGGAGTTTTTATTGCATTTCCTATTACCACGACTTCTGTTTTGACAGTAATGGTTACCCCATGTATGAGACTTTATACCCTCTAAAGCAAGATCGCCTCCTGCATGCATGGTCGTCGTTGTGGCAACCATCCAAAAGTCGGTAGATTTCCGAAGAAAGAAAGATGATCTCACGACAGACCCAGCCAATTGGTTGTAGCGAATGAAATAAGCTCATACACCCACAAACCACACACCAAGAAACAACACACATGCGTACAGTACCACACCAGCTCCTTTCTTCTATGCTTTGTGATTTGCAATGTTATATCCAATTCGCACATGTTTGTACTCTCCATCACCCAAATCATCGTGACAACTTTTAGGGAGGTACTTTATTACGGGCATGTAGCATTTGAAGAGCCTCTTTTTAAGGGGCAGAGTGTTTCTCCATAAACTTATGGCGACGAAGGAGAGGTTGCCTTTGTAAAGCTATAAAAGATGCCCTATCCCATTTTTCAATCCGTATCGCCCTCAAACGAAACCATGCATTTCTCGTCACCTCTCGCTCTAGTTGCTGCTGCCTTTGCCCTTGGTGTAATGGCAGTCGGAGAAACCTCATCAGGACAAGGTGGCGCTGATCCTAATGCTGCTACCACCGATCCGACTACACCACAAGCAGGGAAAGAAGAACCTAAGCTTGATACTAAGGCTAAAGCATTATGCGACAAGCATTGCCCCGACCTAGGACTTCAGGATATGAGAGACGCTTGTATGAAGCAATGTATAGCTTTTTATGATCCTCTATTCCGCCAGTTAGCCTAATTTCTCTTGATACCATGAAATTAACGGCAGTACACAAGGCGGCCAGATCATTGGATTACCTGTTATGATACATAACCATTCTTTACATCAATGTAGCAGCGTTCATAATGGCTTTTATTAAACGTACTTCTTATTATGATGGGCTATTGCTTATACGGTTGTCAAATCTTTTGTGTATCACGTGTATCAACTATCATCCTAATGTGGCAAAGAAAAAAGGGGGCCCAATGCGTAGGATGGATGACTTGAGCAAAATTAGGTAACACAGTCGCCATGCATCGTTTTCTTTGTTCAGCTATGGAAGACCTCTTTTGGGTGAATCTCTGTCAACTGATCCCACTCAGCACAACTCATTACCCATGCGACACAATTGTCACAGAATCCACTACTCGAATTCGACAATGCTTGACACACTTGACCAGCTTGCTTGAACAACGCTCATTGGCACTCTTGAAATGCGCCCAGTTTGACACAGCCTTACGAGACACGAATGCCATTCTCAAACTCGATCCGACATTGGCGCTTGGTTAGCGTTCACATTCATGTCACCTACAAAAAACACCTTTCAAGTGGCAGGTGGATTTATCAGCTATTGGTTTCCATGACTTCGACTCGGCACTTCAAGGTGCTTGACCACTTTATCAGTTTGATCCATCAATGACAACAGTACCCACGCCCCACTCGCATATAAAACAAGGCTGTTGTCACCAACACTATGATACGCCCTTCTTTCTTCTTGTCTGAATATCATCATCAATGGCCTTCGGTAAGTCTCAAGGATGGTCTTTATGTGATTCCCAAAATGAGGGTACTCATGATCCATTCATCTTTTTTGTTGTCATTTATAGCTCACATCATTGCTTCACGCTGTGTTCTTTGATGAACCCTTTGGGGAAGGTATAACGATCACTTGTATATTAAAAGGATGCCTAAACTGATGGGAAAATCGAGACTCCTTTGTAGGTGGCAAAAGTAGATGCTTGGTTACCTGCTGAAACGGAAGCCATACGCGTATTGTGGCCGACAACAAAAAGCGATTGAGGTGGTTCGACCAAGGTCTCAGTATGACACCGGGAATGAGTGATCATGAACAACAACACTACCAGCATTTATTGGATGCAAACGCAATTGCAATGATGAAGCAGCAAAATTTCATCAACAAGTTACCGTTGTATCGACCAACGTTGTGCCGTTATTGATGGATGATGAAAGGTGGAGCCTAAGCCAGCCATGTGGGTATGTGCAAGTATCGACGAGGTGGTGTGAGCGATTCGCACGTGGCAAACGGTGCTATGATGTTGGCGACAGCGAGTCATTTCCACAGCTCAGGCTGTTTCTTTATGCGACAGCGTTCATGCGCAATTGAAATCCGCATGGGGACTTTGGTTTCGTAGGAGAAATGGGTGCTTTACTGGGTATGACAATTGCAGGTGAGTGTTCAACCTTTATATAATCGACATACCTTACTCATCTCCTGTTTAACAAGATGTCGCATCAGCAAATGGAGCGAATTTCCTCGCTTGTTCAAGCAAAATCGGTGCTTCTTAGCATGACGTGGAGATATCGTTGACGCAAGGAACTATGTGGAATGTACGCGATATCATGGAACGACGTCCTACGCTTTCAAGCTGATTACTTACCAGGTGTCGAGTGCTGATTTGATATCAACATTGCATCCCTATCGACACTTTATGCGACCTATGCCATCCCTTGTCACCCTTGAACTTTGCGAGTTGCGTCATCCATTCAACCACCAACATGCGTGTTCATTGTTACAACATTATCCATCATTGCAATCACTCACGCTATATTCATGCCATGATTCGCATTTCCTTCCAATGATACATCAGCATTGTCCTTCTTTGCAGCATTTGGTGATGAGTACGCAAACATCAGTGATGATGCCTCGACAACCATTACGGCACAACAAATGCAACCAACATGGACTACGATCCTTTTATGTTCAAGATGAGAATGCTCAGTATTACAACGGGCATACTCAAGTGGCAGGTGGATTTATCAATGGTTGATTTTCCATCACTTCCAAGATGCTTGACCACTTTATCAACTTGATTCATCATGACAACAACTCCCACGATCACTCACATATAAAGAAGGCTGTTGTCACCAACACTATCATACGCCCTTTCTTTCTACTTGTCTGCATATCAACATCATCAGTGGTCTTTGGTAAGTCTCAAGGATAGTCTTAATGCGATCTACAAGATGATGGTGCTCATGATGTATTCATTTATTATGTAGCCCACGTTGTTGCTTTAGCACTTGGTGTGCTCATTGTTGCCTAACGCCATTTGGTTTGCTCCTTGATGGATCCTTTCTTTGTGGTAAGTATGACCATCATCTCCGTTGGTATATAGATAAATGTTATTAAAAGGGTGCTTTGTACATTTGTAGGCAAAAGACAACCCCGCCCCAGTCTGGGAAATGCGAGACTCCTTTGTTGATGACCAAAGTACAGTACATGCTATTGCAACATCGAAGATATCCGACCATTCATGATGACCCATAGTGCAACCCTTGAATCAGCAACCATCATGGTTGGCACTTTGCAAGAGTATCCAGATCCACCAGCAGCAACACATTTTCCATAATTACAACATCTACATTGTTCGGTGCGTTCACCCTATGGACCATCTTTATTTGGATATTGGATACCATATCATGCACCATCACTGGAATGTGTGAATGTCAACAACAACACCTTGAAGCGATCTCCCAGGCTTTGCAATATGCCATCGATCATTACGTCCCTCGCACCCAATCCCTAATCAAGGTGACGTTGAGCCTGTTATGCAATTGATTCAAGCCATGGGACGCCATGCATGCCCTCAAGAACTCGACCTTGCTAGTGGAGCATTCGTCAGGGATTAATCCGAAGTAAAGATTATGACCATCGTCATGAAGCCAATGACCATCATCAGCACTCCAATGACCATCATGACCGGCAAATTGAGACAGCTCAAGCGTTTGTCATTTGGACAAGGGATGATAGCATTCAGGTGTATGCCGTTTATTGATGCGATGCTTTTTGCTACCCATTGCTGTCAACAATGTGAAATGGACATTCACGACCGTATGCAAGATCTCGATACTGGGTCACTGGTCCTATCTACATTGGATCAGCTTGAAAGCATTGGACTCCCTGCCATGGATCTTTCTGCTGCTGGTGTTATGACTTTGGCAAAGTTCCATCGATTACAGTATCTCATCCTTTATGGCACCCAGCAGCGGAGATTGCAGCAAGCTTTGGAGCTGTTACAACAACCCATCCCCAATTGCATATATCATGGCGTGATTATTAAGCAGAGATGGGATCCTATTGCATATATGTATGTTGTATCAAGCAAGAAATAAAGGTAGACAAAACGTCAGTGAGACGAAGATAAGGATTGTATTTAAAATAAGCTCGATACATGTGTATTTATATTCTATGGAGTGAAACGATAGCTGAGATGAGACGACGGTAGATGCACCATTCATGGTGCGGTATTAGATCTGCTAGGCTGTTAGGTAATACTAAAGGTTTAATACTACGAAAGCAACGGCGAGGTGCCAACATCACTGAATCAGCTATTAGGGTAACATGACATGTATGTTAGCATAGTTGATATCTTGGCTTTTATTAAACGTATTACGTATCCGGATGGGCCATTGTATACATGCGTCCATTACGATGATGAAGCCTTTAACATGTCACGTGCATCAACTATCGTCCTAATGAGGCAAAGGAAAAAGGGGGCCCAATGTCGTTTTCTTTGTGCTTCTCCACCTATGGAAGACCTCTTTTTGGTGAATCTCTGTCAACCGATCCCGCTCATAGCAACTCACCACGAATGCGACTCGATTGTCACAGAATCCACGCTTCGAATTCGAGAATGCTTGACAAGCTTAACCAGCTTGCTTGTAGAACGCTCATTAGCACTCTTGAAATGCGCCAAGTTTGACACAGCCTTTACGCGACACGAATGCCATTCCGGGACCTCCATCCGACATTAGCACTTGGTTACCTGTTGAAAGGGAAGTTATACGCGTATCGTGGATACCAACAAAAAGCAGTTGCCATGTTTGACAAGGTCCCAGTATTGCACGTAGAATGGATGATGGGGACCCACAACGACATCAGCAGCTATTGGATGCAAAGGAAGATGCCGAGATGATATGTCAAGTAAGACTCGGTAAGATTCTTCCATGAGAAGAAGATTATGGTATCTGATATCTATGGATAGTTCCCCATCACGATTAGGGATGTACATGTCTTACGTTTGTATGTGACCTATGTAGGACATATCATCGGGATTCTTGGATTTCGTCAGCAAGCTACCATTGAACGTTGTAGCCACAAGCATTATACCGTTGCTGATGGATGATGCAAAGTGGAGCCGAAGAAAGCCATCCCCGTATCTACAAGTATCCAAGAGTGGGCGTGAATGATTTGCACGTGACGTGCTGTGCTATGATGATGTTGACAACAGCAAGCCGTATCCAGCTCTGGTTGTTTCTTTATCATTGTATGGAGACCTCCAATTACAGTCCGCTGGTCGTATGATCGAGGAGGAGCTGATGTATGAGGATTGGAGGTGAGTGACCTGCTTTATCCCCCGTACACTTTACTCATCTCCTCTTTTAAAAAAGAGCGTTTTATCAGCCAATGGCCTTTCTTGTTTATGCAAATTCGGTGCATCGCCGTATGCGTTGGAGACATCGTTGGCAGAAAGAACCATGTTGGATATACGAGATATCATGGAGCGATGATGGTGAAAACAAGGATGCTGTCGCCACATCTCTTTCTTCCATCACGTCATCTTTTCATTCTTGGCACCTTTAAAGCTCATGTTGCTGTGAGTACCATGATGGATATCCTACTTTGTTCTCGATCCTTGTAGTAATGCTTGTGTTGATCTTTAGAGCTTTTTTCATCATTATCCTAGCTTGTTGTCGTCGTTATCATGATGGTATATGGCTCTTTCATAAAGGTAAAGCTTAGGCATCGAGATGGATGAACCACTTGCTCATATTCCTTTTGACGTAGCTACACCTCCAAGCGATGTATCTGGAAAATTAGATTAATGGGAACATTCTTTCGGATTACATGGAAGGTTTTGGTGGCGGCGTAATGTGTCATGCATAACGTAGTCCTTTTGCTTTTCGTTTTTCTTCGCTTATGATTAAAATCACTCCGTTTCTATGGCTACGTAAAATGACAATGATTCCTTTCTGCAGCTGTTGTGATCCTCGACATAATGCACAGCTAATTCATCATATACAGGTCATTACATCTACAAATAGTTTGGCTGAAGAAATGGTAATGATACCCACTTCAAGGAACCAGCCACCACACTCCTAAAATACATGCAAGGTGGTATAGGAGGTGGGCGGTACATAATCGCCTTCTTCTGATTACGGATTTGTGGTGCGCGTATCTTTATGCAGGGGGGAAAGCTAAAACAATGGGCGATTACCCCTTGGAAAATAAGCAATAAGGAGTAGCAAATGTAGATTCATCACATGCTGCATGCAATTGAAGTTGAATCATCACGAACGAATGTATCATTGCCGCTACCACGTAAACCACCTGTGTCATACGGTTGCTTATTAAAGGATGGTGTTTTTAATACATTTGCGATTATCACTACCTCTGCTTTGATGGAAATGGGTTCTAACATCTACGAGAACTTATACCTCCCTAAAGCAAGGTTGCCTCCTGCATCAATGCATGTCGTTGTGGCAACCATCCAAAAGTCGATGGATCTCCGAAGGAAGAAATTCTCGTTATACATCCGGCTATGGCTATCAACTCGTTCATCCATGGTTCATGAATTGCGATGTTAGACCCAATTCCCAAATGTTGATGCTCTCGATCTCCTAAATGATTGTGTGTATGTAACGTTCCAAGAGCCTCTTTGTAAGGGGTAGGATGTTGTTCCCCAGAAACCTATGAGAAAGAAGTGGATGGTTTCTCTGTAAAACTATAAAAGATGTCCCATCCCATTTTCTAATCCGTATATCCGCCTGTTAAAACAACCATGCATTTCTCGTCATCACTCGCTCTAGTTGCTGCTGCTTTTGTGCTTGGTGTAGTGGCAGTTGCAGAATCCCCATCACAAGGTGGCGTTGGTAATCCTGATGCTGCTGCTGCCAGTGGCTCTACTAAAACCCAAACAGTCGAAGAATATTTCAAGCTCCATGATAATCCTCAGCTTCAAACATATTGTGAAAACAGGTGCTCTGATATGCCATATACTGCTGACAAACCTGATGACAAAGACGGTTGTTTGAAGTACTGTATTACCACCAATGCTCCTTTCCTTGGCCTTCCCGCACCCAACTTCAATTAAAACCAAGATAGCAATAACGGCTGTACACGAGGCGTCAACAGTATTGAATCAGCTATTATGATAATTATCACCTGTAGCTTTTATTAAACGTACTACGTATCATGACGGGCCATTGCCTACATGTGTGAATTACGATGGAGATGACACTAAAATGTCACGTGCACCAGCTATCGTCCTAATGTGGAAAAGGAAAAAGGGGCCAATGCATAGAGAAAACTATGTAACACAATCACCAATGCCCAGCCTGCGTCGTTTTCTTTGTTCAGCTATGCAAGACCTCTTTTGGGTGAATCTCTGTCAACCGATCCCGCTCATAGCAACTCACCACGAATGCGACTCGATTGTCACAGAATCCACGCTTCGAATTCGAGAATGCTTGACACGCTTGACCACCTTGCTTGAAGAACGCTCATTCGCACTCTTGAAATGCGCTCAATTTGACACAGCCTTGCGCGACACGAATGCCATTCTCAAACTTGATCCGACATTGGCTCTTGGTTACCTGCTGAAAGGGAAGCTGTACTCGTATCATGGCCAACAACGAAAGGCGATCCAGGTGTTTGACCAAGGTCTTACTATGGCAGGTGGAATGGATGATGATGAACAGCAACATTATCAGCAGCTATTGAAGGCTAGAGCAGATGCAGAGATGATGCAGCAAAAGGGTATGGATTTCATCAGCAAGTTACCATTGGATGTTGTATCGACCAGCATTGTACCTTTGTTGATGGATGATGTGATTTGGAGCCAAAGAAAGCCATGTCCATACCTGCAAGTATCGAGGAGTTGGCGTGATCGATTTGGTCGTGGCAAACTGTGTTATCATATTTATGGCAGCAACCCGTCTCCAACTCAGGTTGTTTCCTTATCCAACAGCGTTCAATCTTTGGTGATTGACAATTACAATCCACAAGTTGGCTTTCATTTTTCGCGCCAGCTGAGTGCTCTACGGCGTTTGTGGATTTCAGGTGAGTGGGTCTACCTTTATATACACAAAACACCTTACTCATCCTCCCCTTTTTTTACAAGGCATTTCACCACGCAATCAATCGTATTTCCTGGTTTCTCTAAGCAGAATCGGTACATCTTTGGGTGACTTGGAGATTTCATTGACACAAGGAACCATGTTGAATGTAGGGGATATCATGGCACAATGTCCTCACCTTTCAAGGTTGATTACCTACGGGGTGGCGAACGGCGATTTGATATCAACATTACATCCATATCCACACTTTACGCAACCTATATCATCCCTTGTCAGCCTTGAACTCCGTGCATTACGTACTCCAGTGAACCATCAATACGCGATTTCATTGCTTCAGTATTATCCTTCATTGCAATCACTCGTCCTGTATCCATGTCGTGATTCTCGCTTCCTCCAAATGATATACCAACATTGTTCTTCCTTGCAGCATCTGGTAATCAGTACGCAGTCGAGAATGACAATACTTCCACAACCATTACAGCACCAAGACAATCAACATGGACTACGATCCTTGTGTATTCAAGATGAAAATGGACAATATTACAACATGGAAGACATTCGACAATGCATGATGACCCACAGTCTTACACTTGAATCAGTCACCATCATGGTTGGCACGAGGCGTGAGGATCTAGATCCACCACCAGCAGTACAATTTCCACGACTACGACATCTACATTGTTCATTGGGTACATCGGGTGGACCCCCATTATTTGGTTGGTGGATACCTTATCATGCACCGAACTTGGAACATGTGGTTTTGAAAAACACATTTTGGCGATCCCCCGAGCTTCTTGAAGCCCTTTGCAACATGTCACAGATTCGATCCCTCGCACTGCATGCTACTCATGGTGCCATTCCACCTCTTTTACGATTGATCGAAGCTATGGGACGTCATGGATGCCTTGAGGAACTCGTTCTTTCTACTGAATCACCCTTCATCACGTACACTACGATGATACACGCGATCGGCAAATTGACACATCTCAAACGCTTGACGCTTGGAAAAGGGATGATACCATCCAAGCTTGAGGAATCCAATTATATGATGTTCCACCTTGTTACCCATTGCCACCATTTGTGTGAATTAGACATTCAAGCCCGTATGCAAAATCTCGATATGTATTTGCTGGTTCTATCTACATTGGACCATCTTGAACGTATTGCATTCCTTGGTGTGGACGTTTCTACTTCTGGTATTAAGGCTTTAGCGAGATTTTCTCGGTTACGGCATCTCACCCTTTATGGATTCGAGCAGCCAGAATTGCAGCATGAGCTGGAGCGATTACAACAAACCCATCCAATGTTGAACATATCATGGCGTTATCTTTGAGGGATGATAGAGTGCTATTGCATAGACATACACCTTATAAATGTTATGATGCAAATATATATATAAATACCCATACGACTCGAGCCTTATGGTAGTGTAAATGTTGTGTGTTGAGAATTATGCAGATACATCCATACGTGCCAGTATCACGTGCATCATTCGCTTTATTGTATAGCTACCTTGTGCTGCTAACGGTATCCTAGTGCAACGTATGACAATGCCGCCATCCATCTTGTAAAAAGATGATAATCCTTGTCATTGATGTGGATTAGGTTGAATGATTATTGTATGCCTAGGGAAACGATGATCCATGTAATCGAAAAACGACATGTTAGATTCATGTTATGTAAACGAGCCATAATGCTCATACGTTTAATGCATACCTGATGATGCGAAAAATAGACCTTTCGCTACGTAGGGAGGACATGTATGCGCATCCAGGAAGCATTTTAGTACTACTAAGCTATGTGCGTTTGATGAACTCATTATAAATGCAAAGCGATCCTATAGACATAGGCGGTATTAGAGAAGGAATTCTTTGACGCTTCACATTCTTAGCGTATAATAGCACTTCGCTTTACATGTTGCATACATGCACCATGTACAACGTATGTTCGTAGAAGACTGAGATCATAAATCTTCTTGCTAAACGAATATGCAGGGGTAGAAGCTAAAGCAACTACCCGATCTGTAGCAAGAAGATGTATATGCGATCCACAAGCATTAGATGATTGTGAAGGCATGGCACCTCTCTCCTCAGTCACTTTGATTGACCAGGTACAGAATCCATTGCAACCACACTAGGATGAATTGGCAATTGAACCTCTTGTCAAAGAGCTGCAGCCCGATTCCGTGTGTTGCTTGGCAACCATATCTATGATGATACCCGCGGTCTCCCTAAAAGCACAATGAACTTCTCTTGCTTGTGGCATATCGCAAGTGGACCATTCACCCAAAAGAGGAGATGCCGAAAACAACAAACACCCAGCAAACCATCACCTTGCCACCATCATTTCTTGTTTAAACGCTTTGTGCTATAGCTAATAGATACGGGTTTGACGTACACACATACCTATCATGATGATGATTCAAATAGGCTTTGTGGTTTATTTGGTAATGCTACGATGTGCCTCGGCGACATGGTAATCTTTATGGGCATCGCCATGCATGAACTTTAATTTACCGAGGTTAGGGAGGATGGGGTTTTCACTATAAGCTTATGGCACAAGGGGCGGCCTTTCCTTTGTAAAACTATAAAAGATGCCTTATTGATGTTCCCCATTATCAAGCTATCATTTTCTCTGTACTACTTTTGATCCCATGCATTTCTCGTCATCCCTCATTGTACTCGGTGCTGCGTTTCTATTTGGCGTGATGGCTGACAGAAAACCACTAACCCCACGCGACGGTGGTTTTCACTCTGACCCACAGATCCAGTCTCGAATCGAGGACTATTTTAATATGATCGGTGATGACAACGCCAACAAAATCAGGAACACATGTTATTCACAATGCGAAAAGGAGACCCAAGACTATGATCATTGTTACTTGATGTGCATATCAACTGAGGCGCGTAACATAGGTGTAGACCCACCCCCATTTTGAATGATAGATAACAAGGTCTTGCATCCTTATTGGTGACACACGTCTGATTTACCCATCCTTTTGCATCAATCAATGCTTGCGTAGTTAAATTATGTCATTTTTATTAAACACACATTACATGATGGATCATTGCAAATGTATTGTGAAGCATTTATCATATCACGTGCATCACACAGTGGCAAAGAAAAAAGGGGTGTGGTAATTTGCTCTCAGGGCGGCAATCGGTTCACTTCTTGACCAGCTATGCAAGACCTCTTTTGAGTTAACCTCTCGCAACCGACTCCACTCACAGCAACTCACCACGAATGCGACTCGATTGTCACAGAATCCACCACTCGAATTCGAGAATGCTTGACACGCTTAACCACCTTGCTTGAGGAACGCTCATTGGCACTCTTGAAATGGGCCCAGTTTGACATGGCTTTACGCGACACGAATGCCATTCTCAAACTCAATCCAACATTGGCTCTTGGTTACCTGCTGAAAGGGAAGCTGTACTCGTATTATGGCCTACAACGAAAGGCGATCGAGGTGTTTGACCAAGGTCTTACTATGGCACGTAGAATGGATGATGAGGAACAGCAACATTATCAGCAGCTATTGACGGCCAAAGCAGATGCCGAGATGATACAGCAAAAAGGTGTGGATTTCATCAGCAAGTTACCATTGGACGTAGTATCAACCATTATTGTGCCTTTATTGATGGATGATGAAAAATGGAGCCTCACCAAGCCATGTCCGTATTTCCAAGTATGCAAAAGCTGGCACGAGCGATTTGCACGTGGCAAATTATGCTATGATGTTAGCGATAACGAAACGTATCCAGCTCAGCTGGTTTCTTTATCCAACAACATTCATTCTATGGAGATCGACAATTACTATCCAGAAGCAGGATTCCGTATGCCGGGACAGCTAACTGCTTTACGACATATGAAGATTGCAGGTGAGTGGGTCTACTCTAACTATTCGGTACATCTTACTCATCCCTTATTGTAACAGGCATCGCACCAGCAAATGAATTGCATTTCGCTTCTTGGTTACGCAAAATCGGTGGATCGTTATATGAGTTGGAGATATTATTGACACGTGGAACCATGTTGAATGGGAGAGATATCATGGAACGATGTCCTCATCTTTCAAGTTTGATTACTTACAACGTGATGAGTGCCGATATGGTATCCAAGTTGCATCAATATTCCTCCTTTATGCGGCCTATTCCATCTCTTGTCAGACTTGAACTTCATTCATTACGTCATCCAGTCAACCTTCAACAGGCACTTTCATTGCTGCAATATTATCCATCATTACAATCACTCGTCTTGTATCCATGCCACGATTCCAATTTGCTTCCAATCATACACCAGCATTGTCCTTGCTTGCAAACTTTGGTGATCAGTACCCAGTCCGCAATGATTTCAGCTCCAGAACAACGAATGCAGCACCAAAACAACCAACGTAGGCTACGATTCATTTACGTTCAAGATGAGTATGCTTATCATTACAACATTGAAGATATCCGACAATGCATGATCACCCACAGTGCCACGTTTGAATCAGCAACCATCTTGGTTGGCACGTTGAATGATGATCCAGATCCACCACCAGCAGTACAATTTCCACGATTACGACGACTGCGTTGTTCACTACATACATGCCATGGACCCCGTTATTCGGATGGTGGATACCGTATCATGCACCCTCATTGGATCATGTTGAATTGACCAACGACACCCTCAATCGATGTCCCAGGCTATTTGAATCGCTTTGCAACATGTCACAGATTCGATCCCTCGCATTAAATACATCTTTTGGTGACATTCGACCTCTTGTACAATTGATTGAGACGATGGGGCGCCATGGATGCCTTGAGCAACTCGTTTTTTTCCTCCATCATTCCCCATGACGTACGCTGAGATAAGACATGCTATCGGCAAATTGACACGTCTCAAACGGTTGTTGCTTGGAAAAGCGGTGTTCCCATCAAGGTGTGAAGCATTCAATAATATGATGATCCATCTTGCTATCCATTGCCGTCATTTATGTGAATCGGATATCCAAGCTCGTACGGAAGGTCTCGATACTGGTTTGCTGGCTCTTTCTACATTGGATAATCTTGAAAGTATTGCATTCCTTGCTATGGATCTTTCTACTCATGGTGTTATGGCTTTGGCAAAATTTCCTCGGTTACGGCACCTCACCCTTTACGGCAACAAGCAGCCGGAATTGCAGCATGAGCTGGAAGAATTGAAACAAACCCATCCCCAATTGAAGGTATCATGGCGTGATCTTTGAGCAACGATAGAGTGTTATTGCCTACATGTATACCCCCCCCTTTGTTTCAATGTTGATATGAAATACATACACATACCACCGACCCATTGCTGTGTGAATGCTGTGTCTTGAGAATTATGCAGATGCAGCTATACATGCCGGTATCACGTGCATCATTCGCTTTATTGTATAGCTACCTTGTTTTACTAATGGCATTCTAGTGCAACGTGGGACAACGCCGCCATCCACCTTGTAAAAAGATGATAATCCTCGTCAATGATGTGGGTTAGAATGAAGGATTAGGGTGCTATGGAAAACGGTGATGTATATAATTGGAAAAGGACATGTTAGCTTCATGTTACGTAGACGAGCCATAATGCTCTTACATTTACTATCATCATCTATACATGCCTTTAGATGCCAGCAGAAAACATCTTTCGCAACGTAAGGAAGCCATTTATGTGCATACAGGAAGCATTCTAGGACTATGATGATATGGACGTTTGGTGATCTGGTATAAACGTAAGATCATATAGACATGCGGTATTAGAGAAGCGTTTCTTGAAACTCCCTATACATTCTGTACTTATGATGGTCACGATCTATATGATGCATGAATCCTATACATACAACATCAAAGCAGTGTACCTAAAAGATTAAGCTCAACATGCTACACGCATACGCAGTGGTAAGGGTAGTAGTAATAGTAGTAGGATGCATCGGAGATCAACAAGCATGAGATGGGTGTGAGGCACGAAGCCTTTCCCGATGACTTTACTAATAGGGTTGCTATTGCGAACATAGAGGTGGATTGTCAGTTGAGGCTGTTTTTAAATAGCTGCAGCCTTATGGCGTGTGTTGACAACCACATCTACCATGATATGAGCGGTCTCCCTAAATGTACGATCCACCCCTTATTAGCTCTCACCTCGCTTGTCGCATACCGGAGGTTCATCTTAAAAGAGGAGATATCGACAAAAATCAAGTAGCCCGAAGAGCCATCATCTTGTTTCATGCCCAAACGCCATATTGCAGCCATGATGATAGTTTAACTAGGCTATTTTGCTTGTTTAGTAATGTTTCGATGTTCATGAGCGCACTGGCAATCTTGATGGCTAACTCCGTAAGTACCTCCTTATGGCTAACATGCATGAACATTATTTTACCGAGGTTAAGGAGGATGGAGTTTTCACTATTAGCTTACGGAACAAGGGGCGGTCTTTCCTTTGTAAAACTATAAAAGATGTCTTATTTCTGTTTGCCCTGATCAAACTATTCTCTGCTCTGTGCTACTTTTGATACCATGCGTTTCTCATCCTCTCTCATTCTATTCGGTGCTGCTTTTATATTCGGCGCTATGGCTGACGGACAAACACCTGCCACTAGTGGTTTAACTGATCCCAACCTTAAGCGACAAGTCGAGGAATATTTTGAGATGGTCGGTGATGCCGCCGCCAAGCACATCAAGGAAGAATGTGATAAAGAGTGCAATCCAGCAGGTCCCGATGGCTTTGACGGATGTTACAAGTGGTGTATTATAGATACCGCTCCCACTATCGGTGTACCCCCACCCCCGTCTGATTGGTAACAAGGTCATGCACCGCTGTTGGCGACTCATGCCTCTCCTCTTATCACACATGAACCCATCCTTTTACATCAATTGATGCTACCGTAGTTAAAGCATGTCATTTTTATTGAATACACACTACTTGATGGATCATTCCTTATATAATGTGAAGCTTTTATCATATCACGTGCATTCTTCAGTGGCCAAAAGAAAAAGGGGGGTAGGGGTGGTAATTTGGTCTCAGGGCGGCAACTTCTTGACCAGTTATGCAAGACCTCTTTTGGGTGAATCTCTCTCAACCGATCCCACTCACAGCAACTCACCACCCATGCGATTCGATTGTCACAGATTCCACTCTTCGAATTCGAGAATGCTTGACACGCTTAACCAGTTTGCTTGAAGAACGCTCATTGGCACTCTTGAAATGCGCCCATTTTGACACAGCCTTACGCGACACGAATGCCATCCTGAAACTCGACCCTACACGTGCTCTTGGTTACCTGCTTCAAGGGAAGCTGTATGCGTATTATGGCCAACAACAAAAAGCAATTGAGGTGTTTGACCAAGGCCTTACCATGGCACGTGGAACGGATGATGGGGAACAGCAACGTAATCAGCAGCAGCTATTGACGGCTAAAGCAGATGCAGAGTTGATGCAGCAAAAGGGTGTGGATTTCATCAGCAAGCTACCATTGGATGTTGTATCGACCAGCATTGTACCTTTATTGATGGATGATGAGAAATGGAATCTAAGAAAGCCATGTCCGTATCTTCAAGTATCCAAGTGTTGGCGTGAGCGATTTGCACGTGGCAAGCTGTGCTATGTGATTGATGACAACGAACCCTATCCAGCTCAGGTTGTTTCTTTATGTGACAACGTTCATTCTATGGAGATCTGCAATAACAATCCACATGAAGGCTATGGTGTCTTGGGACAGCTGAGTACTTTACGGCGGATGTGGGTTGCAAGTGAGTGGACTACGTTATATCCAATGCGCCTTACTCATCTCCTCTTTAAAAAGGGATTTCACCAATTAACGAATCGAATTTCCTCTCTTGTTTACGCAAAGTGGGTGCTTCTTTGCATGACTTGGAGATATGGTTGACACAAGGAGCTATGCTGAATGTACGAGATATCATGGAACGGTGTCCTCATCTTTCAAGGCTGATTACTTACCAGGTGTCGAGTGCCGACTTGCTATCAACATTGCATCCTTATCCACACTTTATGCGACCTATGCCATCCCTTGTCACCCTTGAGCTTTGCGAGTTGCGTCACCCAGTCAACCACCAACATGCCCTTTCATTGCTGCAACATTATCCATCATTGCAGTCACTCACCCTCTATCCATGCCATGATTCTGATCTCCTTCCAATGATACACCAGCATTGTCCTTCATTGCAGTATTTGGTAATCAGTACGCAATCCTCAATAGTACCACCACCACCACGGCAGCGCAAAGACAATCAACATGGATTACGATCCATTTTTGTTCAAGATGAGAATGCTCAGTATTACAACATTGAAGACATTCGACAGTGCATGATGACCCACAACGCTACGCTTGAATCAGTAACGATCTTGGTTGGTACTTTGCGTGATGATCCAGATCCACCAACAGCATTACAGTTTCCACAACTACGATACCTGAGCTATGCATTTAGTGAACGCCATGGACCCCCGTTATTTGGATGGTGGATGCCTTATCATACACCAATACTGGAACATGTGGAATTGACCAACGACACCCTTAGGCGATCTCCCAGCCTACGTGAAGCGCTTTGCAGCATGGTACGGATTAGAACCCTCGGGATTCATGCGGCTCATGGTGACATTCAACCACTTTTACAATTGATTGAAACGATGGAACATCATGGATGCCTTGAACAACTCGTTATTTCTCCTGCATCGCTTCCTATGAGGGACGACACGATGAGACGCATAATCAGCAAATTGACACATCTCAAACGTTTGTCGCTTGGAAAAAGGGTGATAACATCAAGACATGAATTGTTCAACTATGTGATGCTCCATCTTGCTACCCGTTGTCATCATTTATGTGAATTGGACATTCAAGCTGATACGGCAGGTCTCAATACGGGTTTATTGGTTCTATCTACATTGGATCACCTTGAGCGCATTGCACTCTCAGCTATGGATCTTTCTACTCATGGTATTATGGCTTTGGAAAAATTTCCACGGTTACGGCACCTCATCCTTTATGGCACTCGGAATCCAGAATTGAAGCATGAATTGGAACGATTGCGACAAACCCATCCCCAATTGAAAATATCATGGCGTGACATTTGAGCAAAGATAGAGTACTATTGCATTTGTATAATCCCTTTATTGTATGTTGATATGAAAATACATATACGTACCACACGACACATTGCTGTGTGAATGTTGTGTCTTTTGTATGCGTAGCTACACTTTGTGTGCTACTAATGGCACCCTAGTGCAACGTGGTACAACGCCGCTATCCTTCATGTGAAAAAGATGATAACCGTTGACATCGATATGGGTTTGCATAATGGGTCATGGTATACTGGAGAAGGTGGAGTTGCATGTAATTGGAAAATAACATAGTCTCAATGTCAAGTAAATGAGCCCTAACGCAATCCGTTGGCTTTTGCTTGATGATGGCGAAGAAGACCTTTTGCCCACATGTGGAAGCCATCTGTTTGCATCTAGTTAGCATTATGGAACTACTGTGACAGGTACGTTCGAGGAGCTGATGTAAATGAAAAACGACCCTATAGCCAAGCATGGTATTGGAGAAGCGTTTTTTGTCGTTCCGTATACTCTGATCTTACACCACTCCGCTCTAAATGATGCATGTATTCAACATACACAACATCAAAACAGCCTATGTAGGAATTGAGATTAGAAAACAACCTGTTACATGAATATGCAGGGGGTAACAGTAGCAGTAAGATGTGTCTGAGATTAACAAGGATGCGATGATTGTGAAGCAAGGAGCCTTTCCTGATGGCTTTAATTGGCTAGCAAAAGTATATGGTTGATACTGCGAACATGGAGGAGGTGAATTGCCAGTTGACCCTTTTTCTGTAAATAGCTGCAGCCCGATGGCGTGTGTGTTGACACCCCACATCCAGGATGACATGCACGATCCCCTGAAATGTACGATCAACTCCTATATAGTCTGCAACCCCTTGTGGCGTATCCAATGTTGATGATTCTCTTAACAGAGGAGATGTTAATGAGAATCAAACGGGCAGGAGAGCCATCACCCTTCATTCGTTGTTTTATGTGCCAATGCTTTGGTGCTATAGGCACACACACATGTCATGATGATAATTCAACCTGTCTATTTTGTTTATTTGGTAATGCTTTGATGAGCATCATCATGCATGAACTTTGAATGACCGAGCTGATTTTAAGGAGGAGGGAGTTTTCCCTCTCTACAAGACAAGCGTATAGCACAAGGGGGGCTCTTTGCTTTGTAAGACTATAAAAGATGCATGATTACTTTTTCTCGTTATCAAGCTATTCTTTTTCTCTGTGCTGCTCTTGATCCCATGCGTTTCTCATCATCTCTCATTGTATTCGGTGCTGCTTTCCTATTCGGCGTAATGGCTGACGGAGAACAAGGACTGCCTGGAGGTCTCGGTGGTGTTTCCACTGATCCTACTACTCCTAAGCAAACAGTTGACGACTATCTCAAGCAGTACGGTGGTCCCAACTCGGCTCTCAGCAAAAATTGTGATCCAGAATGTAGTGCTGCAGCTGACGAACAAAAACGTCAAGAATGCTACAAGACGTGTATAAAAGCAATCGCCCCTCTGATGGATCTACCCGAACCCCAATTTTGAATGATAACAAGGTCCAGTTCCAGTATTGGCGAATCATGACTCTGATTTTATCACACATGAACCCATCCTTTTTACATCAACCAATGTTTGCATAGTTAAATTATGTCATTTTTATTAAACACACATTACATGATGGGTCATTGCATATAGTGCGAAACATTTATCATATCACGTGCATCCTAATATGGCAAAGGAAAAGTGTGTGGTAATTTGATCTCGGGGGGGGGGGGCGAATATGCATTCATTGCTTGTCCAGCTATGCAAGACCTCTTTTGGGTGAATCTCTCTCAACCGATCACGCTCACAGCAACTCACCAACAATGCGGCCCGATTGTCACAGAATCCACTACTCGAATTCAAGAATGCTTGACTCGTTTAACAACCTTGCTTGAAGAACGCTCATTAGCACTCTTGAAATGCGCCCAGTTTGACACAGCCTTACGCGATGCTGAAGCGATTTTGAAGCTCGACCCAACTCGTGCACTCGGCTACCTTTTGAAGGGACGAATATATGCGTCTCAAGGGCGACAAAGGCGCGCCATATGGCAGTATGACAAAGGTCTCAATGTGGATGATGGAAATCGGGAGCTATGGCAACGGGTGGCGGAAGCGGAGACATGGAACAATAAGCGTGTCGATTTCGTCAGCCGGTTGCCCCTGGAGATCGTATCCACCAACCTGGTTCCATTGTTAATGGGGGATGATGATGCAACATGGCATGTGAAGAGACCTTGTCATTATCTACATGTGTCGAAAACGTGGCGTAGGCGCTTCATGCTTGGAAATTTACAGTATCGCGTTGATGACACCAAAGAACCACACTACCCACGCCAGCTGATGCAGTTATCTCACCACGTGCATTCATTACAAATCGACAATTATGGCATGCATCCAGACTTTGCGTTTTTATCAAATGAAGGCCACCTGCGTAAGATCAGCGTCAATGGTAAGTGAACGCGTTCAACTCTATCACTTTATTCTAATGATGCAATCTTTAAAAAGGGATCTCCTCGGTCAACGATACACAATTCCTGGCATGTTTGATAGGCGTTCGTGATTCCTTGAAATATCTAAAGATTGAGTTGAGAGCAAGCTCATGGTTGAATATGTACGACGTTTTACAAGTATGTCCTGATCTTGAACATTTGACGCTTTGTGGTGCATCGTGGGACAAAGACGAGCCGATTTCAGCATCCTATCCCAGCCAACAGCAATTCTTACGCCCTGCCCTTACGACCCTGGAATTACGTAATCTGCAGATCCCCATCACACATGGTCATGCTCTTTTACTCCTGGAACACTTCCCTTCGTTACGATCGCTTGTATTATGTCCATGCCATGACTCTTCATTTCTTCCTATGGTTCATTCGTATTGTCCTTTTTTGCAACATTTGGAAATCAGCACATTCCAATACACAAGCACATTCGCTTCCCATGACATGCGACGTTGTATCGACGTGAAAAGTGAACAGCAAGACTGTCTACGATCATTGTACGTGCAGGATGAAGATGGGGATCAATTTGATATTGAACATGTGAGGACATTGATGATCAACAATTGTGAAACGCTGGAAACGATGATGCTTTCGGTTGGTACGCAACAAGACGACTCGATACCACCACCAGCCTTGCAATTCCCACGCCTAAAGCGATTGTATTATCATCCCCTTGGCGATGCAATCCTACGTTGTTTTGGATGGTGGGTGCTATCTCACGCACCTGCATTGGAATCTTTGGATATCTATTATGACGCGCTCGAAACATGCTCTTTACTGCTGGGTGCCTTTCGTGGTATGCAACAAGTGAAATCCCTTACGCTACGTACACATGCAGGTGGTATGGAGCATTGGATCCCTTGGAGAGACATGAGTGCACATGTCCAGCAGTTGAATGTTGTCGTCCCACCCGTCATCCTAAAGGCACCGGTATTATTGCATGGATTAGGCCAATTGAAGCATCTTACGGACTTGTCGCTTGGGAAGCGTAATCATGTTGTTGACGCTGGTGATTTCTTGAATTTGGCAACCCACTTGGTGACGAATTGCCCTGATCTACATGCACTCGATATCAAATTCAGCACCTCTGCCTTGTATAAAGGAGTCATTTTATTCAGCACATTTGAACATCTGGAACGCCTTTCCTTACGCGCTGATAATCTTTCCATCACGGGGATCTTGTACTTTGGAGAATACCAAAAGCTAAAGCATCTCACTCTCTATAACACAAGCCCATCCATGGAGGATACATTGAATGATTTGCAAGACTGTAGCCCAAATTTGACCCTGTCACGTGCTTCTCTTTAAGATAAGAATACCATTGTACATTACTTTTCTGTTTAATCAAATAAGAATATCTATTGGTGGTAGTACGTGAGATGGATGTAAACATGGCCTTGACACAAACAATGACACCGTTATAATAAACAATGCATACGTGGATGATACAATGAGGCTTCTAAAAGGAGTATGTGTCTACTTTGTACTGAATAATAGTATAACTTGAACAATGAAATAAAGAAGGCACATGTTCATTGAGATGCTTCTGGGCGTGTGTATAAGCGAGAAGATAACATTTACCATATGGGACAATGCGAAACCAAGACTGGTGATACAAAATGGGATTAAAAGTGATTAAGCGATGCTGGAATTGCTGTGTCGACGTCTTTTGCAACAACCACAGCACCCAGTTTCACTCATCGAGCAACTCCAGTGCTACAACCACCTTCCAAACGAATGACAAAAGTTACCGATGCGTTGACATTAAGCCCTGGGGGACATTGACGTGTAACTCACGTTCCCGCTCATGATCCACGGCAAGTTGATTGACAATGGGGAGACGCCTTGAGCTTGTCAATAGGTCTGTGTGATATTGGTCTTGCGAGACACTAGCAGCATCTGGTAAAAGTTATATAACGCAACTCGTTAGGAACTCTATGCATAGGCCTTGGCTTCAACAAGATGTACACACGCTTACTGCTGTTGCAGATATCATCACCTCTTGGTGTATCAAGGTAAAGGAAGGAAAGAGGATGGCATGGATCACTAGAAGGAACACATCTAATACGTATACTATTGAGTAGCCATCATTTGGATGAGGGGGACATTTGGAAAAGGTAACTTGGATGGGTCGTTATGTTGGCATGGAAACCAGATGTCAAATCCACCATCAAGAAGTATCAACGATATCTCATCCAGCATGTCCAACTTTTCATGAAAGCAATTTGGTTACTTGACAAGATGAGTGAATCAAGGCAATTTGATTGAGGATGCTGGATTGGATGATCAGGTTGGCATGGTGACAACATTCGATGGGATTTTTTATGCCGACCAACAATGACCCGACCCATTTTAGGATGACAAAGACCGAACAATATACTTGCACATTACTCTTTTATATGGACTCTCGTTTGTGGGATGCAAGGCTGTTGAGGATTGGAACATGCCAAGTGTTTGGGATTGTGGTTCATAATGGGAATCATGAAGATGGTCATTGGAAAAGTGCTGTAGTTGATGAATACGTGAAAAGAGTGTGGGGATGGATTAGCGAGGAGGAATGGGGTTAAGCCAACCACCTTTTCCAGCAAAGCCAGGTACATGCATGTGCTACAAACATTGTGATACGTTACATGGATCTCCCCCGGAAGTCAAGGCACATCATCCGATGATAAAACCATGTAGATTCCTTCGTCCAGCCATATTGACCGATTCATGCACCTAGCAACTCACGCGTATACCAGCGACCTTATGATGGCAGCAAAGGTATAATGGGCATCCTCCTCCTTATTTTTCTCTCTGACCAAATACATTCCATGTTGCACCAAAAAAACGCTGACTTCTTGAACACAAAAGTAACAGAAGAATCCCTCGACATGACGCGTATTAAAATATGAGCATGGCTATAATTCTATTGCTCCAGCCAGTACTAGTGTGTATTGAGTGATTCTATTTACATGCAAAGCAAGTTGATACGTATGAACACGCAACGTTGCGTGCTGAGCATGGTGGGCTGTGTCACAAGTCATATGCGGGGTCTGCACGCGTACAAAAACATAGCAACGTGGTGCCACTTGTTTTTTATTTCTTTTCTCTTTCAACAACACTCGCAGCAACTGAATTCTTGTGGTGCACCTCTTTCCAACAAACGATTGAATGGAAGACCTCATCTACAAGAAACGAGTCGCCGTTACCATCTTATGACAACTGACAACCCATCTTCCTCAACAATTGTGGCAACAACACTTACTGAGAATGAGACACCATACGTTGTATGCAACAACCTTGTCTTATCGACAACCCATCAACGGCTAGATCCAGGAGGATTGTGCATTCCTAAAACACCGTGCCACGACTTGAGCAACTCGTAACGATCATTCTATGCGCGTTCTATATATCAACAAGCTTAATTGTATACGCCTTCAAGACGCATACAAAGGTAAAGTAAGGAGGATGAGGTCATACGATGGAATGGATGATAACATGGGTGTCGTCAAGTAGTCAGCTTGGGTGATGAAGGGGAAGGCATCGTATTATGAGCAGCCACGGATTGAGCTACACTTTTGACGGCGATATTTGGATCAGCCATACGATACGTGGATGAGCAATCGCGTTGTGAGGAGAGGATGCCAACAGATGGACATACTTATGACACCTACAAAAAATCATCTTTCAAGTGGTAGGTGGATTTATCAGCTGTTGATCACTTCGACTCAGTACTCCAAGATGCTTGACAACGTTATCAGCTCGAACGAGGCTGTTTGCACCAACACTATCATACGCCCTTTTCTTTCTACTTGTATGCATATCATCATCAGCATCATCAATGGCCTTTGGTAAGTTTCAGGGATAGCCTTATGTGATTTCCAGAATGAGGGTGCTCATGCATGCATTCATCTATGTAGCTCACTTCATTGCTTTATCACTTGGTGTGCTCATTTGTGCCTAGTGACATTTGGCTATGTGCCTTGATGGACCATTTGTGGTAGGTACATTTGTAGGTAAAAGGTATCTCAGTCTGATGGGAAATTTGGGATTCATTTGTAGGCGACATAAGTATATACCAAATGGATGGGCTTTTATCACGTCATGGTTTTTGCAAGAGAATGGTGAACATTTCAAGGCTTACAGGGGAGTACTTTTGGATGGTGATCACCTCCACTACTACGTCGCCGTACCTATGGGCTGAATGGATGAAGAAGGCGGATGTACAGGATTGGGATCTCTTGGTTTGCATGCTGTCGCAATATGGCTTGGTCGGCTTTCTGGATGGTATTTGGATGCAGAGACCAGCAATGGCGCACCACAATCACAAAAGGCGGCAGATTTCCAATTTCTACAAGAACACAACGACATGAGAATGGGTTCCTTTATTCACAAGAATGGTCCTATGCGAATCGTACTGGTATCCTACATGCTGCTCTTTCGAAGATGTATCCTCCACATCCATCGTCAACTACCCCGTCAGCTTATCCGACAAGTCTTGGTCTCGTTGACGCATCAAGGTACCATGAAGGATAGAAGGAGATATTGATGTGGGGAATGAGAGGCTAACACGCTTATCGTTTAGCAGGACCAATATACAGCAGGGAAGTATGTGGATTTTTTGGATGCTGATGCAAGATTCTATTACAGCAAGTAGCCCCTCTTCAATCTAGATAGAGCTATGCATTTGACGAGTATTAAAAAGACACATATGATGGATGGATCATACGTTATTCATTTGGAGTTATGGACGCGACGGATGGGAAGGCAATGAGTTAGCTTTGTGTCAAATCGTCACCTCGCTCTCGCATGACACGCCAATCAACATGCAGGATGACCATATAGTGGAGGTTGATAGCGAACGGAAAACAGGGTGAATAAATGGCTGTATTCAATGTTGATAAGAATGGTGATTCATGAGGATGATTATTGTGAGCCTATGTCGGTCGCACATTGCTGGTGTGATTATCCTTCCTACTGTGGTCATTTATCAGTGAAGGGAGATACATAGCATGCCCATAGCTGCTGTAATTCCTTAGCCAAATATGATCTTTGTGTGCTACACTGTTGTGATACGTTACATGATACTATTTCGGAACCTGGCTCCGTTTTCCGATCGGTGAAGCAAAATGCGCGTGCATGTGTCTGGCAGCAACGTACGCCTTGCATGTGAGACGTGCATGCTCCGCCACAAATGTCCACAAGAAGCGCAAAAGCAGCTTCTCCCTAATCCCAACACGTTTCTTTTCAACTCTTGATTCTTTGCGTTGTGTCGTTGTTGCGAGGATATGACAATCCATGTACGTACATACACCTATACAATGAAGCAATTAGGCATGGGCCTTGTTTACCAAATATTCATGCGTATAAAGCCATGCTTTTATGAGGACATAGAAGATCGTCGTGAAGTACCCTGGTTGCTTGAGCATCCTCACTTTTTGCTACTCTATGTTCCTGACAACGGCCACACGAAAATGAAACTTGTAAATCCTGCCAGTGATTCGTATCATCGAGAACGTATCATGGCGAAAATGGAAAAGCGGACCAAGAGGACTCAGTGGGTGCCGTTGCCACACTATGCATTGTCTCATCTTTGGGGGATCACCGTAACCAATAAGCATCTCTGGGATAACATTGGTGACTATGTGGATGATGAAAAGGGGCAACCAGCGGCTCCTGTTTCCATGCGACCTGAAAAACGTGACACATTGCTCAAGCTACTTAGACACCATCCCGACAGCTATTGGTGGATTGACGTTTTGTGTGCTCGCACGGATACGCCTTTGGATATTATGGGGGATATCTATTCTTGGTGTACTGAATGTATTGCCATGATTGATTGTGATCCTGATATCATTCCACAGGTCCATTCAAGCATGGGTCAACTACGAGATACGACAACACTTGAAGATGATCGGCAGAGAGAACCATTTTGGAAGGCGTCCGAGATGTTAGATATTCTGGCACAATGTCATTGGTGGAAACGTGTGTGGACATGGCAGGAAATGGTATTACCAGAGACTGTCACCTTGGTATCTGAAAGGACCCTTCAATTATCCACTGCTCATACCCTGGATATTGATGACCTAGAAACGTTTCCTATGAAGCTTGATGACAATGCCAGGCGTTTTGGAGGTTTGTGCCAATCGCTGCAAGTGCTTCGGCTATTTACCCACACTACTTGACACATACAAAATAGTTTATGACGACTGGAACCCCCATCCGGATGGTGTGTGTTTGGAAGAAATTGGGGTATCACGGATGATGAAGAGACATTTCGGTGATCCTGAAGTTGAGGCCCTTGCTATTCGTAGCATGGTCAAGACTTTTGGGGTATCTAATAGGAGGTGCATGGATCCTGCTGATTATGTGTATGGTGTCCTCGGCGTACTCAGGATGTACGTTCCACGCAAGACGGATCCTGATGAAGTTTGGAAGCTTTTCTTGGAGAGACTGTCAAGTTACATATCAATAAGCAATCATGCGAAACGATTCGATTTAGCTACTGCTAGAAATATGGCTGATGTATACGGGATTTTGAAGGAGTAAAAGATGATGATGCACCATTGGTCTATTCTTATCCAAAATCAACGGCTGATTTTATTAGTGTAAAAGCTACATTATATAGATACACGACTATGGAGGGTGGTGGTGGATAAGGTGTGATTGGAGATGGTGCGGGGATAGTGATACAACGATAAATCTGCATTGTGCTTTCAAAACGAGTGCTCCTTCTCTTGTTCTTTTACTCTACGCAGCTTGGCACTCCCAGCACCTTGCTCGTTCTATACCATCTCTTTCCAAATGACGAACAGCTGACTCCATCTCCACCTCGTTGCCACCATTACTCAGCAGTACAATGTGCTTTTGCTCGCCATCGTTGACAAGTCCTGAAGATTCAAATGAGAAGAGGGTTACAGTCTATGAGTTTGGTAAGCATGGTATTCTCTCACATAGTAGTGGCAGGGATGATCTGATATCTGTATTCGATAGCTCTATTGCTTCCCTATACAAGCATGTCAACCATGAGCACCAAAGGCGACATACACTCTTTTTATTGAAAGCTGATAGCCTACTGCGACATGATCCAGGAGGTACAATGATCGGTCGATGCAACAAGGTAACATGAAGGATAGTGTATACACATATGAGGAAGGAGGTCTAACATTCGTATCATTGAACAGGTTTCTGTAAGAGGAAAGGATGCCCGGATTGTTTTGCATGGATGGTGGTGGATTTGCATTGGTACCACAAGTGAATCATAGGCGACCAGGGATCGATTTTGTGGATAAGGACGAAATCGCATTGGATTGTAAACGTGCCTACACTTCTTACTCAAGTCCATGGAGATGATACGATTTTCTGGCTACTACTTACAACATGACGATCAGCACATTATCACCAACCAGCATACGTCTTTCTACTTCAAGATGAGGATCACATGATTGGATTTGCGATGGTGGATACACATCATATGGGATCTGCCTTGGTGATTTCAGCTTTGAATGCAAGTATCAAAACTATTGCCGGTGGATGGATCGATCACAAGGCGACTCGTCATCATGCAACATCTAGATAGCCAAGCAATGAGATTATCGAGATACCACCATTGGTTCCACCTCAATTGCCAAATAAAGCAGCTGTGCGCCACCCACATTGTGGAATGTTACATTTGCCTGTTTGCTTGATGGGTTGTGCTTTCACACGCTGCAGCATGATAGTAGACGTGGATTCTCCTCCTTGATGTTTTATTCCCATGGGTCAGTGCTTGTAGGCAAATCACAGAGATACGTTTGACGCTTCATGTTGAATTGGGGAAGAGGGTTGAATACAGGATGATGCGAGACCATGCATTGTTGTCATATGATCAAGCACCGGTTTGGGGGATAAACTTCTTGCATATGACATGAATAGATATGTACGTAGACCAAGCACCAAAAAACCGCAATGCATCCCATCTTTTAAGTTTTATTCCTCCTTTTCCTTCAAACTAGTAATATGATGCACTGTACACAAAGCCCCTTTGATCCTTATCACGTAAGCTGAGCCATGCCATGAATCCCTTTATCGAACAAGTTGAATGTTGAACCTGTATGTACACAGTATTCCGTGGACCGTGATGAAGACGGCGATGATGATGGTGATGATAATGAGGGTCATGATTATTCTAGATCCTTTTTTGAGCCTTGCTTTCCTGATGATGGACGTGAATACCAACGAGGGATTCAGCTATTGGACCATCCTCAATTTTTGCTTCTCCATATCCCAGACAATGGAACAAAAATGAAACTTGTTAAGCCTGCTAATGATCCCTATCATCGGAACCGTATCATGGAAAGGGTAAAAATTGAAAAGACATTCGTACGCAAGAGGTTGTTGCTACCGTACTACGCATTGTCCCATCTTTGGGGTGTCTCAAAGACCCACTTACACCTGTGGCACGCGATCGGCGATCTTGTGGATGATGAAAAAGGACAACCTGCGGCACCTGTTTCCATGCGACCTGAGAAAAGAGAAACACTGCTCAAGCTACTTGCAGCATACCCTGACAGCTATTGGTGGATTGATGTCTTGTGTGCACGTACGGATACACCATTGGCTATTATGGGTGATATTTACGCGTGCTGCCAGCAATGCATTGCCATGATTGATTGTGATCCTGATCTCATACCACAAATCCATGCCATCTCACGTGATCGATTACAAAACGAAAAGAGCATCATGTTTTCTGGAGCAGATCATTACCTTGACTATTGTTCTCTGAAGGCTAATATTTTGGGCAAGGTCATGCAATGTCAATGGTGGAAGCGCGTTTGGACATGGCAAGAGATCGTGTTACCTAAAAATGTGATGGTGATAGCAGAAACAGCGGTGGATATCTTTGATAGCAATACCATCGACGCACAAGATCTCATTGGTTTCGGCATGGGTGATGTGATCCACGTCTCCAAATTTTGCCATGGTAAAAGCACGATGTTTTCAAATGGCACATTATCCAACATGCTTTATTTATCATATGTAGGTGCTGCACAAAGCATGGCAAAGATGACCATCACTTGTGTAGAAGAGATCTCGACGTGTCGACAACTCAACTCGCATCGTGTCTCATTGCCATCGGATTCGTGGATATGGCCCGAGTTGTTTGATACCTTTGGAAAATCTTCAAGGCAATGCATGGATCCAGTTGATTATGTCTTTGGTATGTTCGGCATGTGCCCATTGGATATCCCAAGGATGGCCGACCCCAACGCTGTCTGGCAGCTGTTTTTGGCCAAGCTTGAAGACTTGCTCGCCAATGATGATAGCCCAAGAACGAGGATAAGTGATCGTGCGCGCCATTTTGATCTTGCCGCCGCTCAAAATATGGCTGATGTATATCAAGGTTTACTCGAAAAACTAGACCCAGAAGAGTGAATAGCTTAAGGGGATAGTTAAATAAAGAAAACAAGATTTTCGGATGATGATTCCTTCAAAATAAGCTTTATGTGT
The DNA here is from genome assembly GCF_029851405.1 of Lichtheimia ornata. NCBI lineage: Eukaryota > Fungi > Mucoromycota > Mucoromycetes > Mucorales > Lichtheimiaceae > Lichtheimia > Lichtheimia ornata. The sequence continues at coordinate 49,392 of NW_026695419.1, read as the reverse complement.
AACTTTCAACTTGGGTTTACTTTTCGTTTAGCCAGCAAGGATCATGATGTACGTTACATTCCAAATATGGGAGAATAGAAAATGTTGTCTTTGGAATGGCGAGATAATGAGATCCTTTATTTTCATGCTAACAGCCCTTTCTCGTGTTCTGGATCGTACACGCATACATTAAAAGCAGTAACTCTTTTCATGAAGACTAGTACATTCGATCAACATCATCATTGCACGTATTAACGAGCATGAGACCATGACAAGTAAAGAGCAGATCCATCAAGAAGCCATGTTTATTGTATTGGGAATGGCCATGATTATTTTCTTAATATACTGAAGACGAATGGCAATGCACACCATCGATCGCTATTTGGGCACCAGCGTTGATTGGAGGCATGTATCCCATCTTGCAGCCAATGATACAAGCCGGAACTTGGGTGTCCTTCAACTTTCTGCATTTCCGATAGCAAGCTTTTTTGTTGAAATCACGTTTAGCAATAGGCGCACCATTATCTTGTACCGCCTGGGGATCTTGCTGAGCCAACGCCAAAAGTGCAAACAAGGCAAGCGTAATAAAAAGAGAGAGCTTAAAGTTCATCATGGTTGGTTGAGGAGTGATACTACTGTCTCCTCAATCAGCTCCTCCCATTTATATAAGTTTTCATCCATAGCATGAAAAAGTTAAGGTTGATGATGGCGCTACAGTAGAGAGCGAGAGCTATTTGAAACGATGTCAACATACATATGCATGTATCCCGTATCGCATTTTGATGGCGCGCCGAAACCTTAAAATGCATGTTGAATGAGAAGGTATAATACATCCTCGTCTACACCTTCCATGCGTGTATCAAGGATAACTTCCACCTTTACATGTGTGGCACAAACATGGAAACCCATGGATATGGTTCATGGTATCCACCTTGCCCAATCCGAGTCTCAATTACGTTAACATTCATTCCCATAGAATTTGGATGATGGAAATCATACCATGGATACTGTATTGTATAGAAAAGTAGTTGACCCATGACACATAGGCTCATCCCCAAGCAGTGAGTGTATCCTGGTTGGAATGTTTTCTTTCATTCATATTTGGATATCGAAAACGCCAACAAGCACATACTTTAATGTTCATCATGCTGTGTAGCCATGGAAACCGTTTACTCAGAAGGTTGTACCCATGGCAATGGCGTTTCCCAAAGAGCTGATAGTAGTGGCTTCTTTCTCATTAATGTTTATTCGAAGGTTGATGTCGTCGTTGTTAAATGTATGTCTCCATAAGGCACGAGTAAGGGTCTATGTGACAAGAAAATGATGGCAGATAATTTATGCATACGTACATACCACAGCAGTGGACTACTCGGAGATCCACATTATTAAGTAAGATTAGCCGACGTGTTCCAGCATAGATCAAACAAGCAAATACAGCGTGATCAAGATCCATATCAGCCGGATGTGGAATGGCTTCCTAAAAGGGATGATGTACCGTGTCAAACACATCTTTAGTACCATTCATCTCCGCCCTTGCCTTAGTGGAGCTGATGGCATTGGTGCCTGTTGTATCCATGGGCGTAGTCGCATATGAACACATGTTAGTAGAATTCTTGTGGGTGACCTTCTGATTTGACAACACCCGTTTAGCATCTTTATGAATGCATGACCTCTTTAAGATGATATAAGGAAAAGGAGCCAATAAATCATCATTATGGACATTCAATCGTCAAGGAACATCACTTGCCATATACATCCACAACACCCGTAATCTCTGTTTATTGCCACAGCACTCGTATCCATACTAGAATTACCTAAACATCACCCACTCATAGCTATGTTTTCATCATTCAACCAATAAAAACGGAACAACATCCAAGGATTAAGACACCTACACCTATCCAATATCGCAGCAATGCCAATGCGAGGAATGTACAGCATCTTTTCGATACGATGATGTAAACGACCCACCCTCACTTCCTGGCCTTCCAATTTTCAATCCAAACTTCACCTAGCCCATGATCAACCAAAACCCAAACATGCGATCCACATCTTGCATAGTGAGCTGAAAGGAACAAACGCTAATCATGCTGAATCCAACTCCATTTATCGAGTAAATAAGGCAAGGGAACGACACATTCAAATTGAATAGGTATGGGAAAAGTACATAAAGTCCATGGGTATCGCTGTGTGACCTTGTCCTTGGCTGCTGCCATCATAAGCATCTCCATCCAGGATCCCAAATCGGTTGCCACGTGATTTCAATCGCGTATTCCAATATCATCCATGACTGTAAATTGCGCTTTGTATATAAGTCTTCTCAACCATGCCATCCAATCCATCAGCATCCTCAGCCTTATCCACGATCCGTGTTAGCATCGTAAATGCGCATCACGGCCTCTTGTATTGCCTCTGGTGCCCCTGATAGCTTGATGGAATCTTGCGTATGACAGTTCTTGATGAAGCTTTGCTACTACTGCTCGTTGATCATCCAAGATGCGGGTCCAAGCGCACAAAAGCCGCCCATTCGTCGTTGCTGTATCCGAACCATATCTCCGTACCATCCCTCTGTGTCATCGTAAGAGGATATCTTCCTTGGATACTCATCGCTTTACCCCATATCATTGTAACTCCTTTCTTCTCAACTGGGATTGCGTAAAAGTTGGCATAGCATGCGTAATCGTTCTTCATTGTAATAGTAGAGAGATCGAAAGGCCAAGAAGAAAAGAAGGTTCCATCCTTGCTGATGAAGATGCGCCAAGTAACGAAACAACATCCCAGGTGCTTCATAGTATCCATCCATCCATAACCATTGCAAATCCAACATGCTGTTCAAAAGAGCCACATGGTCAGCTGGAGGTCAATCTCTTGCTTCGTCGTCTCCTGTCGCATCCCAATCAGGTGTTGATGTAATCCATGTATGGCGAGTGTTGATTGCATTGATGCATACTTGGTAACGCGATCGGATAGGGAATCCTCCAAGTCAATCACCACATCCTACGTTGCAAGAATGAATCGCAACATTAATAACTATTTCTTGGCCAATACGCCCATCCATTCCTTTTTGTACCTTGGTGATGGTGAATCATACAAAACATCCTCTAGCCGTGTGTTGCATAATGACGCGTGTTGTCGAATACATGACGAGGTGATACCAATGACCGTATCCCGTGGCCGTAGATAAAGCTGATCAACATGTTGTAGTGTCACTCAAGGAAGACACTTCCAGAAGCTGGTTGCTCCTCGTCTCGAAGCTGGAAAAAGAACTCGATCTTTGGTCTACTTGTTCGTTGCATAATGCGTAGAGAAAGAGTGTCGAAGTTGCCATGTACGTGCTGTCATCGTTTGAGAACTAGTCGTAGAGAAGACGTTGACGTGGATGCGAATGTCCAGTTCAGTGAAATGCAGTTGGAGAGAAAAACAGTAGACGTGAAAGAGAGCACCAAATTTTACTCTGCCCAACTTGCCCTTTTATCCCCGTCTACATGTGACACGACTCCCATCACGCCGAGCACGTGATATATGATACCTTCAAATATAATCCTATTGCTGCCCAACGCAATGGATGCGAACGATTGTCCTGCTCCAGCCCATCCTCTCCATCCTTCAACTTTCTTGATCCGAGCTGATTTGACTGAAAAACGCTCAAGCACAAAACATCATCCAATTTCACAAAAATCATTTTGCAAAGTTATTTGTAAACTGCCAGCTAATAGCCCATTCCTCCCATTCACCTTTGTTTCCCAATCCAATGCATACGAACGATTGTTCTGCTCCAGCCCATCCTCTCCGTCCTTCAACTTTCGTGATTCGAGCTAACCTGGTAGAAAGGCAATAGCTGTTGTTGGATCATCATTATCATGTAAAATGTGAAATGACACACATCCGTTTGCTATACAAGAGGATCATTCTTTTATTTACGGGTACCTATTATCTATCGTGAGGGTGATGATGACGATGGGTGGATGGTGTGTGGGGTAATTGAGTGGCCTCAGTTGTAATTGCAGTAGGGGATTTAAACTTGGGACGGTAGCTTCACGACTTGAGACAACTCTTTCTCTTCTCTTTCTTCCTCCTCTGCTTTTATCCCATTCACGACATTCCAATCAAGGTAATGTATTATAGAATAGTGCTCTTGTTGGCTGTGGGGTGTTAATGTAGTTCTGAACATGCATTGTCAGGGAGAATGTGTGTGTCCAAGTGCTGAGGAATGGAGCGTGCTTGGTGGTTGGTGGTTGCCATGGCGATATCGTTGCTTCCTCTTGTTCGTTGCTATTCCCGCTCTACGCTTGGTGTCAACAGGTACATTCAGAGTCCAATGTTGCAGCCGACTTGGTTCCATTCACGCGTCAGCTTGTATAGAGGGCAACTTTGGTTTCAAGACGTTGGCTGGTTTGCCGTTTTGTTTCTGCTCAACTATACTACACCATGGTTTTCGGTTTCCAGTAACCAACAACAACGGGCCTTTGTGTACATGGAAAAGGCAAGTCAATGAAACAAACAATGAAAAAGGTGTTTATTGTACGTGTGTGCTAATAATGAATTGAAATAGGTTTCTTTGGTCAGGCAAATGCAACTTGGGGGCATCATCATCATCTCTTTGGGTTCAAGTCCCAGCGTGTATCAAGTGGCCAGCTTACTGAAAAAGCTTCTTGGAACCCATCCAGAGCTATTAAGGCTTGCGTTGGGTTGATGGCTCGATGACGATGGGTTTTGTTTTGGAAGAGCATGGTCACCGTGTTGAGGTAAAGGTGATTTGCAACAGCTTGTGAATGTGTTGAACCAACATGCTCTTCTCGTGGTAGGCTCTCTCTTTCCCTTATACAGCAGCTATTGACAAGAAGTCTCTTCTGGATCATGGTGACACTTGGGATGGGATTACGGATAATGCAGCAACCATTGAGGGTACGTCTTTGGGATGGGGCTTGGATTATACAACAGCGAATGTGGATACCTCTTTGGGATGGGATCTCGATTATACAACAGCCATTGTTACTACCTCTTTGGGATGGGACCCTTGATCATACAACAGCGAACGTGAATACGTCTTTGGAAGGGAACTCAAGTACACAGCAGCCATTGTTACTACCTCTTTGGTATGGGATCTCGATCATACAGCAATCTTCATGGACACATCTTTGGGAATTGGACCACCAACATCCAACATCAACTTTGAATACGTCTTTGGGATAGGATGACAAGTATACAGCAGCCACTACGGATACAAAACCCTGCTTATACAGCGGATTTTTGCCCAGCGCCTTTCATTTGGAAATACAACAGCTATTGTGGATACGTCTTACATTTAATGTCATAAGGATACTTGGGATTGGATCACGTCATTTGTCAACACGTCTTTGGGATGGGATCACGATGATGCAGCAGCTATTATGGATACTATTTTTGGTGGTACTACCATTATGCACGCGTATTTGAGAGCTTGTAACACGACTATCATGCACACCTCTTTTGGATGGGACCACGAGTATACATGATGCTATTATGAACGTGTCAAGGACAATCAATTACACGAAATAAAGCTTCCCATGAACACGCATTCTTTGATCCATTCTTCCACTCCTTATCATAGCTAACATTGGCATGGGACAATCACTCGTTTCAAAAATCACGTAATGAGCAGCGTGACACAAAAGCGCGCGCATGTGGTATAAAAAGAGGGTGTCTGAAAATGCCAGCAAAATCCCTCTTTCACTTTTTCTTTTTTTTCTCTCTCATACACATACACACACACACACACACACACACACACACACACACACACACACACACACACACACACACACACACACACACACACACACACACACACACACACACACACACACACACACACACACACACACACCCATTTTCTTCATCATGAACACCGGTAAGTAAAGCTTTGTTTTGGTTTACACATAGATTCATTCAATTGACAATACATTCAAGACAATATCGATAAGGCAACTATTTACAACTTTGGCGGAAGAGGTCGAGGCTCAAAGACAAGACGTGGTGTTCGAGAAGGACGCACTAAACAGGAGAAGAAGAAGCAACAAGAACAGCAAAACAAGGATCAGCAGCAGCAACAAGATGGCAAGGCCAATGAGGGAGAACAACAACCAAAGGATCAACAATCATCATCAGGAACATACCTATGTCACCTACAATTTATCAACCGTTATGTACCTTTCCATCCCTTTGACTCATTACTCCATGGTACTTGACCACTTTATCAGTTTGATAAATCATTACAACAATACCCACGCCCCATCGCATATAAACAATGCTCTTTGCACCAACACTATCACACGCCCTTTCTTTCTACTTGAACGCGCATCATCATCAATGGCCTTTGGTAAGTCTCAAGGGTAGTCTTCAGGTAAACCCCAAAATGATGACACTCATGATGCATTCATCTATTATGTACGTAGCCCACTTTTTTGCTTTACTATTTGATGCGCTCATTGCTGCCTAATGGCATTTGGCTGTGTTCCTTGATGGACCTTTTGTGGTAGGTATACCTATCATTTATAGGCAAAAGGCAACCTCTCAATCTGATGAGAAATTTGGGACTCCTTTGTAGGTGACAAAAGTACATGCTCAATTTGCCTGTCATCCAAAACGTGGAAGGACGTCCAGGGACCATGAATGTCAATGGTGAATTTGATATCTCTCTGCATGAAATCATCGCCGTTATTAGAGCACATAAGGAGGATCTTGAGCATCGCTTGTATTCTCGCATCATGATGAATGCAGGTTCAACAGAGTTGATCCCACCCATTAATAGCGTTCGCAAATTCCATAATAATTTGACAGGTGGCAAAGATTACAGCTTCCTTGATGATGGTCGTAACCATGCCTTATCGAATGATGACAACAAGTTTATGCTTTTCGGGCATGTTATCCGTGATGATGAATTGCGAGGTAATTGGATCCAACCTGCTACCGATGATAGCCCAATCAGACTCAATCGCTCCACTGCTCAAGACTGGTTGCGTGATGCGGGTAAATGGTGCGTTGACCTATGCACACTTTTGCATATGGTGTGTGGTCAACCAGCTCGTGGATCAGAGTTTGCCATGACCAACATTCGAGAAAAAGCAGGAGGTGCTTCACGAGGTGTCATGTGGCTCAAGGACACCGTGGCTCTCATACAAACATACAACAAGACACGAACAATCACAAACAATGAAAGCTTGATCGTTCGCTTTTGCCCTCGCAGCGTAGCTGAGATTGTCTTGCAGTATCTCGTGTATGTTCGCCCCATGGAAAAGGTTGTAACTACATTGTTGCTTGATGATGACGATGAGCTTAAACGACGTATCGAGGTGCTCAATTACAACCTTTTCGTCAACAATGGCAAGGTGGTGACCACCAAAGAAATCACCAGCAGCTTGGGTCGATTGATGGAAAAGCACACACGTCCTGATGTAAATATTGGTGTAAACAGATGGATCCATATTTGCACGTGTTTGATTAAAGGCGTGTTGAAGGAAGGCCATGCATTGGAACGTAGCTTGATTTTGCATGAGAACAATGCTAATGATGATGATGGTGATGATGAGGAGGATGAAAATGAAAACGTTACCCCGGTCATGTATGCAATGTCAATGGGTCAACATCAGCTTTTGACAAGTGCGTATGCACAACAAGGTCACTCGAGTCGCACTGCTGAATCGATTTATGGTCGTAAATCAGGAACCTCTCTTCAGGTACCTGATGATGAGTTTGAGCGCTATTACTTTACTTCCGTTTTATGGCATCATATCATCGGCTTGTTAAAGGCGCCACATACCGTGTTACAAGATGATGATGATAATGATAATGATGCCAATGTTGATGCTGATGCACCACGTGCTGCGAGTGACATTAACCGTATTTGTGCCGATGCTATTGCTGCAAAGGCATCAACACAAATCTTGTCATTTTTGCATCCTGTTTTTCGTGACATGCAGCAAACCATGGATACTTTGGCCGCAGGTTTACATTTACAGAAAAGTATTAATGAAAGCAATCAGGCCATGTTTAAAAAGCTCATCGCCATGCTGATGCTGTAGCAACGGCAACCACAACAACCTGCTACATTGGGTATGATGGATAGCAAGGTTCATGATTTTGAGCGTATTAGCATCAGCCCTGTAGCTGCTCGTGATAGCATTGAACAAGGTCGCGCTGAAACTGAAAGCCAATTATCGGTGCAAGTGGATCTTGATGACTTGTCAGCATCATCATCATCATCATCATCATCATCATCAGTAGCACCATTGCTGCTTGTCTCACCACCTCCGCTTGATGATAAAACAAAACATGAGATCATGACGCAATGTTTGGCAGCGTTGCATGGTCCAGAGGCCCAGCCTCGTTCACCCGAACAAGCGGCAGGCATTCTTCATTCTCTTTTTGGCAACGAGGATGTATTCATTGTCATGCCCACAGGTACGGGTAAAAGTGATATCTTTTTTGCCCCATGATGTGCGATCGCGATTCTTTGCGTATCGAGATGTAACAGTTGTCATTGTACCACTTTTGGCTTTTTTGCATGATTTGAAACGTCGTGCTCTTGAACACCACATCCAATACCTAGTATGGAAAGGTGAACGTGTAGATGAAGGTATGATGGATGTGGATATCATCTTTGTGCAGCTTGAGAAATGTCAACATCCCAACTTTAAGAATTCCTTTGAATCGTTAGCTCCTCATGTTGGTCGTATTGTCTATGACGAAGCTCATATGCACATTACAGAATATCGTTATCTTCGTAAGGCTATCGATGCAGCACTTGCTTTGCGTATGCCAGGAGTTCCTGTATTCTGTATGCGTGCAACGTTACCTATGCCATTGATACAAAAAACGTTTAAATCTAAGCTGTGGATTACATACTATTGCTTCGAAGACGGAATAATAGAAGGTGGTCCGGTTATCGGTCATGCAAGAAGTACATGGCTTTTGTGATCCAATAAGGAGGAGTGGGAAGTGGGATGAGCTTGAGAAGAGAAAAAGTGAAGAGATCCCTCCATTGAGTTTCAGGATGAGTGACCCGTTCAATATGTATTATACGTATCTTTTTACATATACAAATTGGTTTATGCAGCTCGACTTTCTTCTACATGCAAATGTGATGCATACCTTGACATACCTTCATTATTGGATGCTGTTTTACTTACGTACCTTCACAAAAGGCAATCATCATCATCATCCATTTGTGCAGCAACCTGTCAAGGACGTGTCTGTGTAACCATCACGTGCCGTTTCACGCAGCTCTTCATCTTTCTGTTAATGCAGCCGACACCATCCACTAGGAAAAAGCAACTCCATCACGCTTACAGCATAGGTAAAACATAAAGGTGCCTGTATCTCCGAACTTTACAATGAAACGTGGGGTTTTTATTAGAGCAATGTGCTCGGCTTGGCCAACAGCACCTTGTGTGAAAGTTTCGCGTTCAATGTCGCAAACAGCCCAAAAAATATTTTTTGGTCGTCGAAAAAAGTTTCAAGAGGTCGACCTCCAGATCCAGTTTGGCTGGTGGCGACATTGCGAAATCTGGGATTGGCAAGCTTGATCGTGAAACTTACACCCAAGGTGCAGTTGGCCAAGCCGAGCACATTGCTCTATTCAAAACCCCACGTTTCATTGTAAAGTTCGGAGATACAGGCACCTTTATGTTTGTAAGCGTGATGCTATATGAAGAGTGGTCTTTGTTTAATGTAAAGTAGCTAGACGTTGGAGAGCCAAAGATGCAGAAGGACCTCTTTGTGTAACTCAGCTCATTTTACATGATTGGAAAGGTCAACGTAAACTTTCCAGTAAGAGCCCATCATTGGCAGCTAATAGCCACTTCCTCCCATTTCCAGCTTTTATCCATTTTATGACATGTGAACAATGCTCCTGCTCCAGCCGAGCATTTCCATCATTCAAGTTTCTTGATCCGAGCCGATTTGAGTGAGCTACGCTCCAACAGCAAACCTGAAAATTCTTGAGACACGGACCCTGCGAATGTCTCCGTCTTCCAAACTTTTGGACGCTCTCAATCAAAATCTTCGAATGAAGCGTGAGGTCTTTATTAGAAAAGTTGATCAACGTGCTCGAGAGCACCTTTCTGACCAATTGTCAAGTTGGAAGTGGGCAACTTCGGGGCGGTGGGCCGTCTACTCTTTTATTCCCACCATCCACCATTTAGGCCGCCACGCATTTTAAATCCTCACAATGAAGTGTGTGTTTTTATTTGAATAGCGTTGATCAGCATGTCCTAGCGAACCTCCTGACAAAGTTTCATGTTCGAAATGGGGAATCCCAAGGTAATGTATATTGTTTCGGTTAATCATGAATCTGGGGCTGACCTGCATTTCCGACCTCCATAGTAAACCCACATTGTACCCTCCCATTCAATCTCTTATAATGAAGTATAGGTTCTTTTATAATACAAAGTTGATCAGCATGTCTAAGAGCATCTTGTGTGACAGTTTCAGGATCAACAGGTGTAATCTCATAATCAAGGCTTGATGTACAGTGTTCATGCATTTATACAAGAGGTGTCCGAGGTAGTTAATTTCCCACTCCTTCCACTCCTACAACTTCTTGTCGCTTCCCCCATTCTCATCTGTTGGCCCATTCAACTACAACTATCACCATGCGAACGATTGTCCTGCTTCAGCCCATCATGTCAATCCTACGAATGTCTTGATCAGAAAGCCTTTGACTGAATGGCAAGCCCATGGCGTGTACACAGCCTTCTTGTTACTCTTCTACAGCACACACCCTTGCACGCTTCCCTGCCACGACCAATCGTAACAGCATTCATTGCAGCGGTTACTATTAGCAAGCTATTTACTCCTTCGTATCCAACAGCGTTCTTTACTTGCAGCAACTTGCCTCACAGCCTATTCTTACGTGGACAGCAGATGGCCATTTTATAGAAGCAGCTTTATTTACATACAGCAACTTGCTGTAATGCATGTGATCCCTATGGATGATGCGATATCAGCTATCAAATACAACGCAATGCAAGTAATCTTCACCTGGTTGAGCTGCAATGGAAATGACCAAGCAAGTGATTAACCAACGCGGATGGAAAAGGAAGCGATCGCATGGCTCTTTCGACCACCATATTGGATTTGATGGATGGATGCGATCAAGTGCAGTGATGAGATGTCCTGTTGCTTTGGTTACTTGGCGCGTTGTCAGCAGGAAGGATGGACTATGTCACGTAGATACGACTGAGGATGATGATGGATGGGATGGCATTCACAAAGAGAAAGTGTTTTACAGCCAATGGTTATATTAGACACACTCGATCAAATCATGCAGCAAATGTTTTCCAATCATGGATGAAGGATGATTATGACGGCAGCAACTAGAATACAAGAACCTCATTATCCCTGATACCTCTATTGATTCCATCTCCCATATCTTATTCAACTTGCAATGTTATTCCCTTATCATCTTTATTGATAAACATCCATACCACCATACATGTGCTATTCTTCGACTTACTCATTGATTGAAAATTGGATCAACGTGATAAAAGTTTAAAAGGGTATCCTTCTATAAGATCATTGGTGTGAGGTATGGCTCTAAAGCGTAGATTGTGTCTTTTTACATCATTGGATCGAGATGCTTTTGTACTTTGGCCACAACGTGCTGATAGACGAAGGCAGTGGATACGTAAGCTTGAGAGTAATGTTTCCCAACATCGTGCTTGTTACAGAAGTTTGGTTTAATTCGTTATGCTCAAGCATATCAATGGTGAATGGTAAAAGTGCAATGTGTAAATGTATCGGTCACGCAAATGATATATGATTTATTTTAAATCAGCCTCGAAGGACACCTCATGAACGTGGCTTTGAAAGCATAAAGTGAAAGGACTAAAGCTCTTGACTAGGGATCGTGGCATTAAGCAGCTTCTTGAAGGGCTGCTTCCTTTCTTTCTTCTTGATGCTTGCGGGCTTTTTCCGATTCCTCAAATTGTTCCTTGATCTGGTGAAGGTGTGTAAGAACTCCCTCCAACAATTGGATTTCGCTACGAGGGCGGTGACTATATGGAAGCTCGGTATCCAAAGCAGCGTATAACTCTTTAAAACGTTGGTTTCGCCTACGGTTCGCGACGTTACGGGGGTCAGATGAAAGATGGCTTTCACTTGGCCTTGTCGTCCATTTATCATGGGGAGTCATGTATGGTGTTGAATCATGCAGTACTCGACGGCGCTTGGCCGAGGATGACACAGATTCATCCTGTTCTTGATGCCGCTTGTAGGCTGAGGTTGGGGATGAGGGAGACACATCATGCTCCATTGCGAGGGATGAGACAGGGTAGTCGTCAAAAAACCTATGGGATTGGGATAAAGGTTAGGAAAAAATAATGTCCGGTGGATTGCAAGGGGATTATGTACGTACACCATGGCGATAAAATGGAAACTGAATGAAAAGTGATGATGAGATTGTAGTGGATGAGGAAAATAGATCGTGATTCCTGTCGTCGTATTTATACCATATCGTTCCTGGCAAGAAACCCAAGAGCCTCCTCTGCCCAAATTATCATGCAATTCGGACAAAGAAATCTGTACAGGATCATGTAGTGTCGCCATTGTATAAACCCATTCCTCCCTTTTCCCACTCAGCAGGCTTCGTCTCTTTGTTTCATTATTTAGCGAAGATCACAAGACGCTTAGTGCTGTATTATACTTCTAATAAAGAATGCTTTTGCTACATCGGTTGATTGTCGCTATGGCAGCCTGAAGGCCGATTTGAATGGGCACCATGGCCTTTTCAAGATCGTTGAACACCTAAAGGCCATCATGGAAGTATAGTGCTTCTTTGTTACAATGATCATCGTTGCTGCTTTTGTTATTGTTGTTGAGCAGCAGTAGCAGCAGCATGGTAAGGATGTATCATTGTCCTTCGTTGTGGATTAATACCAGGAATGGTTAAGTGCCCCTGCATGTGTTCACGAGATTCAGGGACTGGAATCGAAACATCACGAGTTTGATTGTTAGATGGTGCCATTTAGTCTGCAGTGGTAAAAGCATTAAATCAAATCAGCATTAATCCACCCGTTGTTAGATGTGTGTTGCTATCATTAAAAGGAAGAGCACAGTTTTCTGGGTTCAACGTTTAGCCTTTATTTCACATGTGAAGAAACTTGTGAAGCATGCAATCATTCGAAAAAGGATGTTGTTGCTGGGGAGGTACCGGAAGGATGATTGTTTTCGATGCAAGCTGCAATCTGATTGTGCCAGAATCTGAACATCCAACGTCTTTGTATACAAGTTACTTCCAGCCACTCCGATCAGCCTTGTTCTAATAAAGAACCCCATGGTTGATTGTACAACTTTGGGTTAAGGGCTTCTTTATGTTTGCCATGCTGTAATCGTGATGGAGCTGTTTCTTCCTAAGGGATAGTGTTGAGAGCACTAGAAACAAAGTGAACAACTGGTTGAAATGACATGTGATAATCTTCACACGTGCTTGCAAGCTTGCAGCACAAATGATTGATGATGATGATGACTGCCTTTAGGAAGGTACGTACACAATGTGTATGATATTAATGAACGAAACCACCCATCCGCTTTTATTATCCCATCTCAGCTATATTACTATGTAATCCACAAGCATGCAACAAGGGGATAAGCTAGCAAAGTCCAAGTGCCGTAATAATAAACCATCCTTTATTTCCTCTATGCCGCTATAGCTACCTACTTTGACATCATCCTCACCTTCCTCGGACATCATGATTCTTAGCCGTCGTCGTAGTCGTGCTCCTACATAGTCGTCATCCTCGTCGTGCTCAAAGTCGTATCGCAAATATCCAAAGGGACACAAGTAGAAAAGAATTGGGTCCTGCAGACTTCCTTCTGGGTGTCAACGAGATATGGAACTTGCCCAAGCGACATCATCTTAGTAAGAGAAAAGCAAGCCATGCTTGTTTTTGTCGTTGTCGTTATCATCGCGATCATCCTCGCTGTTGTGTCATCGTCAGTGTCATATTCATCGTAATCGTTGTCTCTAAAAATGAAAAACAGCCAAGTTAGACCATCTGATACCGGGAATGATGCGATTTGGTATACCGTTAGGTGGGCCTCTCGAGGAAGAAAGCAAATCAGAAGGAGTTCAAAAACCAAATCACCACCACCATACGAGCAACGTCGGGCGATCCCTTGTTTTTGAGAAAGCACTGTACGAATCACGCAAGGCCAGTTCGATCCATGGCAAGGAAGGACTTCACTTACGTAGAGTCAAGGCTCGTAGTTGTTCTCATCCATTCTCTCCAAAGAAAGAATGATCCCCAATCCTTCCAATCATTTCCCACCTCATGAAAAGAAATCCTCAAGGGAAAGAAGGAGTCTATCACGAGAAGAGCGTGTTGGTTAAACACATTCACAACCGGGCCATTGCAAATTCCCCCTTACCTCAACACAGTAGCCATGCTCTTCCAACAACCATCAAGTCAACGCATGGCTTTCGAGCCTTGGTCGCATTCCAAGAAGCTTTTTCAGCAACAGGCCACTTGATACAGGCTGGGACTTGAACCCAAAGAGATGATGATGATGCCCCCAAGTTGCATTGCCTGACCAAAGAAACCTATTCAATTCATTATTAGCACACACATACAATAAACGCCCTTTTCATTGTTTGTCTCATTGCACTTGCCTTTTCCATATACACAAAGAACCGTTGTTGTTGGTTACTGGAAACCGAAAACCATGGTGTAGTATAGTTGAGCCGAAACAAAACGCCAAACCAGTCAACGTCTTGAAACCAAACTTGCCCTCTATACAAGCTGACGCGTCAATGGAACCAATTCGGCTGCAACATTGGACTCTGAATGTACCTGTTGACACCAAGCGTAGAGCGGGAATAGCAACGAACAAGAGGAAGCAACGATATCGCCATGGCAACCACCAACCACCAAGCACGCTCCATTCCTCAGCACTTGGACACACTCACTCCCGGACAAAGCATGTTCAGAACTACATTAACACCTCACAGCCAACAAGAGCACTCTTTGATAATACATTAGCTTGATCGAGATGTCGTGAATGGAATAAGGAAAGGTGGGAGAAAAAGAAGAGAAGCGTTGTCTCAAGTCGTGGAGCTGCTGTCCCCCAAGTTTAAATCCCCCTACTGCTATTACACTGAGGCCACTCAATGACCCCACACAGACACCATCCACCCATCGTCATCATCACCCTCACGATAGACAATATGTACACGTAAATAAAAGAAATGATGATCCTCACGTATAGCAAAAGGGTGTGTGCCGTTTTACACTTTATATGATAATGATGATCCAACAACAGCCATTATCTTACTACCAGGTTAGCTCGAATCAAGGAAGTTGAAGGATGGACATGCTGGGCTGGAGCAGGAGAATCGTTTACATGCATTGGATTGGACAACAAAGGTGAATGGGAGGAATGGGCTATCAACCAGCAATTTACAAATAACTTACCAATTTGATTCTTCTGATATTGGATGATGTTTCTGTGTGTGAGCATTTTTCAGTCAAATCTCATCGGATCAAGAAACTTGAATGATGGAAACGCTCGGCTGGAGTAGGAGAATCGTTCACATGAAGTGGATTTTACAACAACGCTGATTGTGAAGAAATGGCTGCTAGCGCGCAATGATGAGCTATTACTGAAAAGTGTACGTTGACCCTTCCAATCATGCATAATGAGCTGAGTTACCCAAAGAGGTCCTTCTGCATCTTTTGCTCTATTATAGCCATACTACTTTACATTAAACAAAGACCACTTCTCATATAGCATCACGCTTACAAACATAAAGGTGCCTGCATCTCCAAACTTTACAATGAAACGTGTGGTTTTTATTAGAACAATGTGCTCGGCTTGGCCAACTACACCTTGGGTGCAAGTTTCATGATCAAGCTTGCCAATCCCAGATTTCGCAATGTCGCCACCAGCCAAACTGGATCTGCGGGTCGACCTCCTCGACGACGACGACCAAAAAAATATTTTTTGGGCTAGTTGCGACATTGAACTTGAAACTTTCACACAAGGTGCTGTTGGCCAAGCCGAGCACATTGCTCTATTCAAAACCCCACGTTTCATGTAAAGTTTGGAGATACAGGCGTCTTTATGTTTGTAAGCGTGATGCTATATGAGGAGTGGTCTTTGTTCACTGTCAAGTAGGTGGACCCCGGCAGAGCAAAAGATGCAGAGGGTCGTGTTGTGTAACACGGCTACGTTTGCATGAATGAAAGGGTCAATGTATAAATTACTTTATGGATCATCTAGGAACAGGCATGTATTGCTAGCTAACGCCCACTTTTATCCAATCATCATTGTTGCGAGATCCACTGCATGGGAACGATGCCCCTGATCCAGACATCATTTCCATGATTAAAGTAGGTTGATCCGAGCTGATTTGACTGAGCTGCGGTCAAAGAGAGGTTACATCACTCTGGACATAAAGCACGCTCGATGTAGCTCAACCGATGTAATCTTGTGTGAGCGTAACTCAACCAAATCAGCTCGGATCAACCTATTTTAATCATGGAAATGAATGTCTAGAGCAGGAGCATTGTCCACCTACAATAGAATGCACAAAAGTTGGGAATGCACAAAAGTGGCTATTAGCTGCCAATGTATGACATAAAAGTGAGGGTTGCGTACCTTTCATGCATTGTCCCTGAAGTCCTGACTTTTTAGCTGAGTTACCCAAAGAGGTCCTTCTGCATCTTTTGCACCATTATAGCCATACTACTTTACATTAAACAAAGACCACTTCTCATATAGCACCACGCTTACAAACATAAAGGTGCCTGTATCTCTAAACTTTACAATGAAACGCGGGGTTTTTATTCGAGCAATGTGCTCGGCTTGGCCAACTGCGCCTTGGGTGCAAGTTGCATGATCAAGCTTGCCAATCCCAGATTTCGCAATGTCGCCACCAGCCAAACTGGATCCAGGGGTCGACCTCTTCGACGACGATGACCAAAAAATATTTTTTGGGCTGTTTGCGACATTGAACTTGAAACTTTCACACAAGGTGCTGTTGGCCAAACCGAGCCCATTGCTGTAATAAAAACCCCACGTTTCATTGTGAAATCTTGAGATATGGCTGTCTTTATGTTTTCACTATGCTGTAAGCGTGATGGTGTTGCTTTTTCCTAGTGGATGGTGTCGGCTGCATTAACGGAAAGATGAAGAGCTGAGTGAAACAGCACGTGGTGGTTACACAGACACGTCCTTGACAGGTTGCTACACAAATGGATGATGTTGATGATTGCCTTTTGTGAAGATACGTAAGCAAACAATATCCAATAATGAATGTAGGCGTGTCAAGAATGTATATCATCGTCAATGTCGTCCCACGGCACGTTTGGGTCCTTCAATCTCGTTATCGTCTTCAACGTCATCATCATCTCTAAAGTATGGAAGAAAATGATGGTGGAGACTGTACATATGCATATCAATAAAGAGAGTGTTCTCGACTATCGTCACATAATCCATTAGAGCAATCGACTCTTTCAAACATTGATCCACACGGGGCATTATTTATTTATGGATGCTTTTGGATGATGATGTTTTGCGGAATGTAGTTGTGCGACCATGCTTTGGTGGAGGGGGGGGATAAAAACCAGCCGACGTGGCATGGGGGTGTTCATTCTTCTTCTCGGCACCAACCTCGTCTCACTCCATCACTTGCTCACAATGCCACTTGCAACAACCACTTGTTCGATACATCTCTTTCTTCAACAGCAGCACATGACACAACACATTCCACCATTTGAATAACTCACTTGCCTGAACTCCTCAACAAACGCGCCAAGAACTGGATCGCTTCTTTCTGATTACGACCTTTGACGAGCTCACTGGTGTCAAGACTACATTACATTATACAGCCTACTCTTTTTCACCCGTTGTATTGCAGCATGTCGCGTTGACTGGATCCAGCATGTCTCCCTTTCTCGGTGCAGGGACATGCATTGAGCATCACATGAGACAGCTTGGATACGGCTATGTGGTTATTGGCATAGCAACTATTCACGTACTCTTATTCAAGTGCATCAACGTAACAAAGTAAATATGAAACTGATTAGGGGTATCGGAAGATGGATCATGTTTAACACATACTTGTTGTGAAACAGAAGACCTTATGGATGATGATGATTATCCTTTATTTGGCAGCTGGCTTCATGACGTCTGAATTTTACAAGAGGTGCACCACGTCAAGTCGCTATCCACCCAAGACATGAAACATGATGATAAGGTTATTTGGAGCAGCAACCACCTTCGCAAGAAGATATCAGCATCATGGGGTATATGAACGTACATGAGGATAGGCGGCATGGTTGGATTCCAGAGAAGTGAGATAAGGTGATGAGCTTCAACTTTTGACCGGTGTCTGGATATAGCAGCAGCTTCCAAGGAGAATCGACAATGGGACCATTGAAGTGGGATCATGCTGAGGATGATGGGATGGATGATCTGGCCTGCTGATTGAGAGGAACACTAACTAGCGAAAGTGGATCCGATACTGCTACAAGACACGACTCATCATCATCCAAGGTATCACGGTAAAAGAAGAGCATGGATTAGCATTTCGGGAAAGCATGGTAGCTAACAAGGCAAGCAAATCATCATTGAATAGGACCCTGTTGAATCAAACCGATCCCTTTGGATGATGCAGTCTATTTATCGGCAGCCTGCGAATGAGACGTTATCAACGCTATGGAATACGACCCTTTGGCCACTCAATATTTGACACCAGTGCATGAGGAATACGACTGGATGTATGGGTTTGAAACAAGCAGAAGATGGAAATCGTACCGATATTGCAATCACGTGAGACTTTTATCAACATGACCATTATCCAACATTGCTAGCAGCATCCAGCACAGCATATGAACTGAAACCATCCGCATCATCATCTATGACCCTTCCGACATGCGCCAGCGTAATTTGCTTTCACCATGACCAATGGATCAATGGATATGGATAAGGGTGACGATGATGGATTGGATTATTGTTCAAGGCGTGTGGTGCACGACGGTCAAGATACGCTGCTGCTGCTACAATGGAATCGTCAGACGAAGGATTGGTGGGGATCACAAATCAAGGACATCATAGACGGCGCATGTCGGATCGACACACATCTATAAAGATCGTCAAGCTGCTTGACCTATTGTATATTCACAGCATCATAAATTGTCATCGAGATCCTTGGTTCCGTTACACTGAATGTTTTGGGATTGTATAGTATCGTGACTTTACAGGATGTTTGACGGCCTCTTGGAACTTTGATATTGTGATGGTATAGCTAGAGAACATGATGGAAAATGAAAATAAAGGAGGATTTACATAGCAACGAACCGAAAAGGAGTAGTATTATTCATGATTGCTCGTTTTCATTCATAACGGAAGGCTGATGAAAAGTGGTAGCAGTGACCTCAGTAAAAATTTCATTGTTGCTTGGTAGATGCTCCTTGCATTCATTGTGTATCGATGAAACAAGACCAAATGATTTTATTGACAATATCAATTGCATATTATCCAATTACACGAGAAAAAGGCACATCATGTATCATGGTGTAATATGTATCCATCATCATGGGCAGGTTAATGGGTTCCTTGACCTTAATTTCATCCGATGCACTGCTGAAAGCAATCGTCATAGCTTTGAGCTTCTTCACATTGTAGGGCGCAGTCTTGACCGGCATACTGGGACGACACGGTAAAGACACATAGGGCAAGAACCATAAAGAAGGAAAACTTGAAGTCCATCTTGAAATGTATAGTGATGATACAAACTAGAAAGGTGTGCCAGCCGACTCTTGGTCTTATAAAGGTGTAGGGTTCGTCCCGGATGTCATTGATTCCCAAGCATGCAATCATGAAAAAAACAAGCATTCGAATCATGGTGGTTGATGCTCCTTATTATTATTATACATTGAATTCAATCTCTACGTTTGGTATATGGCGGTGCAACATCTCTCGCATACGATCCGGAACCATGCATTGAAGGAAAAGATGCTCTAAACGAGGAAATGATGCCAAAACAACAAGGTCCGAGTCAAATACCGTGGCCCCTCCCATCCTGATGTCCTTGAGATTCCAAATTTGTCGCAAAGGCTTGATGATACCTTCAACCATATCAGCTCCATCCATACCAAGAGTCAACTTTTCTAAAGCAGGGCAACCACGACCTAGGTCTTCCAGCATCTCTTTGCAGCGGTGGGTGATGATGTCAGCGAGTAATTCCAGGTTCTTGAGATTTTGCAATTGGGTGAATAAAGGGATCCACGTTGCTTTGGACATCTCGATATCTTCCATATGCACAATCACATGTTCGAGCGATGAGCGATTCCCCATCCCAATATGATACTCCAAAAACTGGTTGATGCCATTGTTGTCATTGTCGTTGTCCACTCCAAATACACTCCTGATCTCTAACGTGGAAAGATGCTTCAACTGGATGATGACGCTGGCAATATCTGGCAGAAAACGGGATTCTGGTAGATTGATGGTGTTGACATTGGGTGCGTTTAATATAATCCACTTCATAAAAGGTACCGCCACAGATGGATGGAGTTCCGAAAAGCGAAGATAGACGAGTCGCGTAAATGAAGTCGCTGAGAGTGATGGATCGTTATCAGGGTGTAAGAGTTCACCTCGTCGTTGTGTATTCCTTTGTTGAACGTGTTCATCCGATAATTCCCACAATGCATGGTAACTCTTTACCATCTGGCCGTAAAATTCGAACTCTTCCAGCGTATGTTGATGAAGGTGTAGAAATTGGATCACGTGGTCTTGAACATAGGTCTCTTCTCCACCCAAAACAGCTGAGGTGATCCCTTTGCGATTTGGATGGTTTTCGAATGCATGTGCGAAAAACCCAACGCTCTTGATACCATAATAAAGTCTCTGTAAATAAGGACAATGGTTGTGTAGGATAGGCAAAAGACTCGAATCGGGCATGGGCGTAATCTCGAAAGACACCAAAGAAGGAAATCGGCTCAATACATCGATCATATCATCATACGTAGGAGGTGTCTCTGATGCATCATAAAGCGCTAGGTGCCTCATCTTGGGATAGCGTGTTGAAGACGACGAAGGCATAACAACATCCACCTCATCCGTGCTAAGGGATACAAGATTTGGGCATGATTCCAGAATATCACGTAACTGGATGGAATGACACTCGGTGATGGATAAATGTGCCAGTGAATGAGCGATTAATTCGAGGCCGTTTATCAATGGGCGACGAGGAGTAGAATGATCACCTACACAATAAAAGCATTCGCATCAATCATATATGTATGTAACATACCATCCACCCTTTATACATACTTACATTCTAAATGAAAGTTATCAAGCCTGGAAAAGTTTCCTCGAGAAAAGAGCTCATCCAACCGCGCATCAGTCATAGTGCCATTCAAGGTCCGTACATAAGGCGCGAACCGGATGAGTTGTGCATGTCCCTCCTTGAGTGTGTTATTCTCCTGAACAAAGCCGAACCATAGGCCATTTCGACTCTTCAAGAGACGCTCCTGCCACGTACGTGATACATAAAACGGCTCGTACAGCACATTCGAATCGTAGTATATGGGCTTCATCCTTCGTCGAATGTTGGTGACAACAATATCCAATGGCAACCGGCTGATAAAATCGACACGCTTGCTGTTGTTGGATACGGCTTCCATTCGATGTTGCTGGAGGTACTTGTAATATGGATCTGATTCAGGTACTACTTGAAGGCCTTGGTCGTATATGGAAATCGCTGCTGCATAACGTCCTTGTTGACAATACACGTCTCCCGCACATAAGTATCCAAGCCCTGATTCTGGTAACATGGCAACTATTGCTACTGCATCACGCAACGCTGCATCGAACTGGGCACTGTTGGCTAACAGCTTGGCACGGTCATTAAGGACTTTGGCGAATTGGTGTGCTGCTTGTCGAAGAGTCTCAGTTGTTGCTGCAATTCGGTTCTTGCCATTACAATGTTCAACTGTGAGGATTGGGTTCTTCAGCAAATCGGACCAGGTGGAGACTACGTTTGCCAACAACATTCATGGTGGGTGCGTCTGAGTGGAACAAGGCAGCAAAAGAAACGACGGCGATGTCTCTAAAATGGTTGATGGCTGCTTGGTTACACACACGTTGACTACACGCATTAAGATGTTGCTAGTGGGTATGCTTTGCTTACATGAACCTACGCGATTGAGTTAGATGATGGAGGACCTGTAGTTGAATAAAAGATCAATATGACTTTATCCTTTTAGCCCATCAATTCAGAGGTTGTATTTTAATAAGAACATCATCAGCTTGATGGTACGGTTGCTATGTTAAAACATCAAATGATGATTGTGTTCGCAGACATGTCTACTTTTACACGCAAAGTGAGAAAGTTCAAAGATATCGCATAAGCGGTTATCGTATAGATTAAGCCTTGCGGATACATGTACGAGACGTAGTATCAGCGAAAATATGGCATCTCAAATGGGTTATGGTTTAATGACAAGAGCTATTACATACATATCATCCAAGGCACAGCATCATTCACTCCTGGTACACCAATTGGTCACGGAAGAGCTCAATTTTTGATACACTTTACGAGACAGCCCAACGTCGGCGTATTGGGTTGCTCTGCACAATACGGGATGCATCCTAGACTTGTAGGTTTATCACGTATCACAGACGCAAAAGCAGCAGCGGCAGCAGAAGCAGCAGAAGACGAAGCAGATCCAGTATTAGCGTTGCTTTCTTGGCCTGCCTTGGGATCTTGTTGAGAGAACACCGTAAGCACAAACAGCGAAAGAGTAATAAAAAAGGAAAGCTTGAAGTTCATCATGGTTGTGTGATCCTAGTGGTGTATGCTCTTCAACGCTCTCTTTTATAAAGATTTGGAGTGCAAGGGTTAAGCAGGGGTGTACAAGTAGTCACCTCAAAAGATGATAATGTAGGGTGCGCATGCACTTTGCATACTTTTCTCAATGAAACGAAAATAAAGGTTACGCGAGAGCGCTATACTTGATATCGTTTTTACCTTGTAGAATGATACAATATAACACATCCATGCCTACATACAATGATGGATGCTAAGGAGAAGCACTTTTTCTCATCTCCGTCTTAGGCGATAGAACCAACAATTAACTTTTGCTGCTGCATCGTTGCGAAAGGATTATCATCGAAAAAGGACAAGGCAGATATACATGTAGAAGCTTGATTAACGACGTTTATGAATGTCGTCTACTGAGTAAAACTACAAGCAAGTTTGACATCCATCTCAATTGCAAAGCTGCACTCCTTGATATGCAGAGTACCTTTTTTTTTACTGAGTATTTTGAAATTCTAGACACTAAATGCATGCTGGGGGGTCTTTATGTATAAAGAAGGTGGCCACTGAATGATCAAGGGTATCATTTACTGGATGAGTGCTATCAATAATAACAGTGCATCATCCGATTTGAAGGCGCTCAATTCCAAGAGATGATGGTGTCTATGTTGCTACTGTTTGGTTTTGCATGAACTAATCCAACGAGTACCAAACGTTTTCAAGCATAGATTGGCACCAGCGGGCATACATGCAACAAATCCTGCTACGATATCATACGGAGAGTTCTTCCAGGTGCAATATGAGATGATTTTACTCGATAGTACACGGCTTGGCTTCATCATTCGACGCAGGGGTGTCTTTTTCCTTGTGGCATGCTTTGGGATGTTGTGTAGCGGAATGGGCTTGTGTCACATGGTTGTCGCACTAGCTAAGGATAAAATGGCCGACGTGGCATGGGGGGACTTGGTCAACTTTCTTCTCTCCACCACCTTCATCTCGCATTCGTTGACAACCACTTGCTCGATACATTCCGCCTCTTCTCTTTAACAGATGACAAAGCACATTACGCCAACTGAATAACGCCCTTGCCAGAACTCCTCAACCCATACGGCAAGAACGCGTCGCTTCTTCCTGATTGCGACCTTTGACAAGCTTACTTGTGGATACGAGCATATTGCATTATACGAGATACGCTTTTCACGCGTTACGTTGCATAATATCTTGACGACTGGATCCAGCATACTCTTCTATTCTCAAAAGCAGCACTTTACATTGAGCATCACGCGAAACAGTTTCGATACATTGATTGGGATAGCAGCATGTCCAAGCACTCTTATTCAAATGCACTTACATACGGTAAACAGCAGATGGATTGTCATGTTGGTAGATGGGTCTTGTCTAACATGGTCATCATCAATTAGGCACATGATGGATGATGATGCTTCATTGATATCAGCTCGTGAACTCGCTTGGGGGACATACAATGACAAGGATACGTATGGAGAAGCGCCATTTTCGTCAAGATCATATCATCATCAACGTGGCACCTTACATCAGGATGATTGGATCCCACAGCAGCGAGACTAGGTGATGAAAATCGGCTTTCGAATGATGCTTGGATATTACTGCGGCTTTGTGAATCGATCATCAAGGGGGAGGACCGTCAAAGTGGATCATGCTGAGGATCGTGAATAGGGTGACAATGGTGACCAGGAGGATGATTTGGCTTGCTGGTTCAAAGGAACGTATCCTGTATTCTTGTCAGCGCTACATGTGTTTATTGGTGACACCCGCTTGGATGATATCCGACATTATTCCACAACCACGTGCAACAATGGGACAATGACGGCCATGGATGATCCATTCACATGTAAATAGACATTGTATCATGGCAAGATTCAAGATTGGCAATATACCTGCTTTATCGTATGATTCATTCAAGGGATTGCTTGTGGGGCTCATGACAGCTATGATTGGATATTGGGGGTATCATGGATTGAACGTGGATGTTATTGTGGGGATTGTGGTTTTGGATGGCTCAAGTGATTGTAAGTGGGAAAAGTGACACGCCAGCTTACAATGAGAAGATTGGTTGGTGTACAGGGATGATGGATCACATGCTCTGTTGGGTGATTGTAAACTTGTGGGATTTCATTGTTCTCTTTCTTCTGCATCATTCGCAAATTCTTTTTACCCTCGCTGTTCGCAAACATGTTTATGTAACAAACTCCTCTCGATGTTTATTAAAGTGACAGGAATGATCGATGACTTGGGAAAAGGCAGGGACGCATTGAGGGTTGTGTGGTATCTGACAAAATACATATACGTTGTTATAGGTGGTCATCAATCAACGCATTATCATAGGCCTTCAATTTTATACAATAATGACTTTTGGTATATAATTGTGTAGCATCTCCTTAATACAATCCGGGACATCATAGTAAAGATAGAGACGTTCTAGCTTGGGGAATTCAATCAATGCCAAGAGATCGGGTTGCGACAATATTCTTGCTCCAATTCTGAGACATTTGAGATTTGGAAGTTTACACAGAGGCTTGATGAGACCATCACCCAACTTGACACCAGTGTTACCGAGCGTTAAGCTTTCAAGAGCCGGGCATCCTAGTCCTATGGCCACCAATGTTAGCTTGGCACCTTCGAGAATGTCGGGAGAGAGTAATTCCAAGGTCTTGAGGCATTTCAGTCTAGAAATCAAAGGCAACCACGTGACATGATGGATCGGCCTATTCATGTTCAGGGTCATTTCTTCAAGTGTTGACAGGCCCTCCTTTGCAATATGGAACTTCAAGAATTCAGAAATGCCACCGAAATCATGATGTCCTATCATCCGATTGATCGTTAACTTGGAAAGGTGTTGGGACCTCGTCATCGCCTTTGCCATATCAATTTGAAGATGAGATTCAGGGATACTGATAGCTTTGAGATTCGGTGCGTTCCATATCATCCACTTCATAATGTCATCGCGTGTATCAGAATACGGGAAAAAATCGATGCTGGTCAATTGCGTGAAGGAAGCTTTTGATTGAGTCGGGTCATTTTCAGGGAGCAAACCAACAGCACCGTTCGATACTACTTTGTCATGTTGTAACTTCCAACGACCATTGTCCCCATTAATATGGCCGACCAATGTAATCGTTTCGAGAGAATGTTGATTCAAATGTAGGAACTGAATAAGATCGTCTTGATGATAAGAGACACCGCCAAAGAAATGAGCCGACGTGATTCCTTTCGGATTTGGATGAACATCAAATTTGCCTGTACTAAGGTATCCGCCACCATAATGCAGTCGTTGTAAATGGGTACAATGTTCATGTAGAATGGTCAAGAGCTTGGAGTCGGGCATTGGTCCAATCTCAAGTGATAATAAAGAAGGAAATCGGCTGATAAGATCCACCATATCCTCATGATCGAGAGCTCTTTCTGATAGGGAGGAGAGAAGCCCAAGATGCGTCATCTTGGGATACCGCAATGAAGGCGATGAGGGCGTCACAACATCCAAGTCG
Organism: Lichtheimia ornata; assembly: GCF_029851405.1. Lineage (NCBI taxonomy): Eukaryota > Fungi > Mucoromycota > Mucoromycetes > Mucorales > Lichtheimiaceae > Lichtheimia > Lichtheimia ornata. The sequence continues at coordinate 23,085 of NW_026695419.1, read as the reverse complement.
TCGGCATTCAAAGACACAAGATTTGGACATAACTCCAGGATATCACGTAATTGAATGGATGAAAAATATAGGAGGGTCAAGTGGGTGAGAGAATCAGCAATCAATCGCAGGCCTTTTATAATATGACGACGAGGGAAGGAGTCATCCTCACCTATACAAAGTAAGATGTTAATCATTTCATCCATGTCATATATATAGATCTATGAGGCTCATACTTACAGGTTAGGTTGAGTTGTTTAAGGTTGGCAAATTGTGCACGAGTAAAAAGATCATCCAAACGCACAGCACCAAACAGGGAACCTGATAACGTCTGTACATAGGGTGCAAAGCGGACAAGTTGATCATGACCTCTCTTGAAAGTGGCATCCTCATTGTCAAAATCCAACTGCAGGCCGTTAGGTTGCTGCAAGATGCGCTTCTGCCATCCACGTGATACGTAAAGAGGCTCGCACAGCACATCAGACATCAAATGCGTTGTCTCCATCCTTGGTACAATGTTGGTGATAACAATATCCAATGGCAACTGGCTGATGAAATCGACACGTTTGTTGTTGTTGGCTATTGCTGTCATTCGATGACGTTGGAGCTGTTGATAACATGGATCCGATTCAGACGCTGCTTGAAGGCCTTGATCGTATATGGTAATGGCTGCTGCATGATGCCCTTGTTGACAATACACGTCTCCTGTACATAAGTATCCAAGCCCTGCTCCCGGTAATATGGCAACTATGGCTGCTGCATCACGTAACGCTGTATCAAATTGAGCACTGTTGGCGAAAAGTCTGGCACGCTCATTGAGCACCTCGACGAATTGGTGGGCTGTTTGCTTCAAAGACTCGGTTGCCGTGGCAATTCGGTTGCCGTCATTACCATGTTCAGCTGTGACATTGGTGTTCTTCAGCAATTCGGACCAGCTAATGTTCTCGATAATGGTCATTGGTCGTGGTGTACGTTTGCGAGCAACAAAAGTAGTAAAAGCAGAGACGACAACCCGAAGGAAAAGTGAGTGGAGTTTGTACCTAGGATGATTGATGGCTACGTACACAAAGCTGTTGATAAATAATCCTTCTTCCTACTTCATATAGGGATGGAAGACATATACTTGAGCATATCCATCTATGCTATAGGACCAGCTAAAAATGAAGGACATCAACACGGCTTTGGGTTTTCTCTAGTACTGTCAAAGCTAGTGCAACAATAAATCTCATATTTGACAACGCACGGTCATCTTGAGGAGGTGTTGCATGCTGATGTTGCTCCCTTATGTCTCTAGGCTCACACACAAATAAATTAGGTTTGGAGACATCACATTAGGCAAATAGTCGATATCATCAAAACGCACTTTATCTTCCCCATCATCACGTTAATCTCAAGCACCACGTCAACGGCACCGAATGGTTACTGTATGGGCTGCGACAGTTAGCGAGATGATATATGACAAACTCTCATACCCCAGGGCTGGTGTGTTTTATGAAGCGAACATAGGCCGACTCATGCGCATATGAAACATGGCCTATAATAACATCATACGACGAGGGGAATCTGCCAGGTACAATATGAGATGGATTTAGAGAAATAATGGTACACTTCTTGGCTCTATCACTTGACGTAGCCATGTCTCTTTATGTAGCGAAATGGGCTTGTACCACATGGTGTCCCTGACAAAAAAAAACTGCCGGCGGCGGTATCCAGGGGCTTGTTCAACCTTCTCTTCAACACCAACCTCGTCTCACGCGTCCACTCGTGTCCAATGACCTTGACAACAACCACTTTTTCGACACATTTCTTACTTCACTAGCACATGACACAACGCATTCCACCAACTGAATGAATCACTTGCCACAATTACTCAACAAGCACGCCGACAACACACTCCCTTCTTTCAGGTACGACCTTTGGCATGCTTCCTGGTGTCAGGAACATGTAGCATGATACAATACGGTCATTTTCTTACACGTTTTGTTGTCAACAGCAGCATCTAGCTTATTCTCCCATTCTTGACAGCAAGATCATGCATTCAGCGTTTCCTGCGACAGCTTGAATATAGCCATCCTGTTATTGGCAAAGCGACTATCCAAGTGCGCTTATCCAATTGCATCAATGTAACAAGGTAAAATTTGAAACGGATTATGGATGTCAATAGAGGACTCATGCCTAACACGCATTTGTTATGGAACAGGGACCTTATGGATGATGGTGATGTATCCTTTGGCAGCTGTCTCATGGTGTCTGAGTCATAGAAGGATTCCAGCAGAAGATCAAGTCGATACCCATCCAAGCTACGGGATATGGTGATAAGGAGATTTGGAGCAGTAATCATCTTCGGCAAGAGCATCTCAACGTCGTGTGGTATATGAACGTGCATGAGGATGGCTGGATTCCAGAGCAGAGGGATAAGGTGATGGACTTCAGCTTTCGAATGGTGTGCTGGATATGGCTGCAGCTTTGAACGATTATCGACAAGGACGAAGTGGATCATACTGAGAATGGTAGGATGGATTATTTGGCCTACTGATTGAGAGGAATACTATTCGATATTGTTATCAACACACACACATACTCTTTCTTTCCCTTGCTTTTATCGACAACATCCTATGGATCATCGGCATGTCCAAACACCACATCCAGCACTGACAGAACGACAACCATGGATGACCAACATCAAATTCTTTGACCTATACACAACTTGGCTGGTAGCGGCATTGGGTGCATCTGAGATTGACCACCTGGATCGTGAAACTTGCACACATGGTCCTTTCGACCCCGCCGAGCAACTTTGTTCTATTCAAGACCCACGCTTGATTGCAATACAAATGCCTTTATGTTCACGTGAGCTACATCTCCATAATGCGTTGTTGTGGTGGATACCGATCTGGTACTGGATCCTGGGGAGATTTTGGTTGCCCATATGAAGTGAAGAAACCGGGTGAAGGCATTGTGGAATTTACTGTGCTTGAGACCAAATCTATGGGCAAACATGAGATCCTATTATGGCCATCTTTGGTATACCCTGGCGGTACAGCTACAATGTGTATTGCCATCCGAGGATCAGAGCGTATGAGGGGATATCATTGGCGCTGCGAGAAATATGGCAAAACATCCCAAGTGTGTTGAAGAAGTTGAAACGCTCATGGAGGAGCTCACGCAACCACGTCTGAAGAGCCTTTTCTGAATGCATTCGAAATTCTGAAGCGGGGCCTTTCGACTTCCTTGCATATCCAGTGTTACATATGAAGGCCGTTTCCCTATACTTGGTACGACTACTAGCCATGCATCAATGCTGGAGTACTGGTGCTGATTATTAGTGCTTAGAAAAATATGCATTGAGAAGGAAAAGTAAGTTCGATCACTTAATGCGTTTTTGGTGGTGTACACCGAATCTAATATTCTTTTTATCATTAGTGCCGAATCAATGCTTCAAGTACATGCGGCCAATCACTCATCGGTATTTTAACGCATTTGGTGATGTGAAAGGCATTGTTACGAGTTCCCGCCATGGTGGAATCGACAAAGTTGGTTTTGGGTAAGTGGCTATTTTTGCTGTCAATTTATGAGCTGGTACTAAGTAGTGTATAAAGGAGTCATGTGGGTCCCAGAGACTTGTTTGCCACATCATGCAGTGGATTGGAGAGGGTGTTTTTCGATTTGCGACAACATGACCAACCACCCATCGGGTTACTCCTTGTCTCAAGGTATGGTATAGTTGTTTGAACAATGTGATGGTTCAGCCGATTCATTTCATATCACACATACAGACCAAGCATGGATTCCCTGATCTACGCACCATGATTGGGATTTTCCATGCATATGCACACACCCCACGTCATGTCAAGTCGACTATAGCCCATGCTACCAGCAAGGTATCGGCTTGACGGATGGTGAAGGCATGGAGCGCCTTTGGTCGTACCTTTCTGGATTCGTGGTTATGACCAGGCACATGGATGCAAGAAGACGGATCAAGACCTTGGTACACGCAATTCAACATTACCGCTTGAAGGTGATATTTGAGTCTGGGTAAGAAACATGATGACCTCAAGCATGCTTGCCAATCCTTACACTTTCCTTTAACAGCGACAAACCTTAAACGCCGGGAGAACAGCGCCAAAGAAGTTGCTGAAGGAAGCTGACAAGTGTCTTGCTATGCACCTTTGTCCTAATCCACCTGACCTATGGTCAGCCAAGCCGTGGTGAGGAGCTGGCTCAGCTACGGATCGACAACTCAGAGTGGAATGACAGAAATGTCTACTGGTCACAAGCACACGATACGATGATGATCGTTTCTACTTACAACAAGTCTCGTGAGAGAACCCACAAAGACTTTTACATTGCTCGCTTCTTCCCATTCGGTTGTTATTATGTTTGCAACATACTTGACTATGATAAGACCATTGGAGCTGTAAGTATTCAACAATCGTACTATGCCAATTTATCCACTCATAACACTAAATGCTCGATATTTCGTTATACAAGGGAGATGGCCTACTACCTGCATGGTGAGAAAGCATGGTCGCTGGCAAGGTGGGGTCTTCATCTCGGATGGAAAGCCATTGAATGGGGCAAAGCCGCGACTTTATATCCTTAACATTTACGCACAAGGTGCTCGGATTCCAGGTGATATTTAATGACTACCGGCATTGCGCAATGTTGTATGAAGCGGGGATAAAGGGTAGAGTACAAGATGTAGAGGAGATGTTGGATGTCCGTATGCGACAGCTTTATCGCAATAAAAATTTTGGGGACAATGCGTCAGTGATACGATGATCTTGATTGTATGCTGGATACATGCTGATTTTCTATTCTATAAAGTGAAACTACAGCTTTGATGAGACGACAGTAGATGCATCATTCATGGTGGGGTATGAGATGTCTAAGGCTGTTAAATAATGCTGGAGGCTTAGGATGAGTGTGAGCAATCGGTGTTCCTGATGACAAGTGACAACCGATGAATATGAGATTTATCATTGGTTTATGTCTAAGACACGCATGTTGGATCTATTTGAGTATAATAGATAGCCTGGATACTACACGTGGTGACCTTTGGGTGGATTCAACAGCACTAACACACATTGAAATGTTTGACTTTCTCTACCTTTGAGTATCACCGGCAGTTTTATTGGATGAGTGCTTCAGCAAAGTGGATAAAGAGGAGGGTGGATCGTGTCTAATCCTGTGGGATACAAGGTGTGCACAACGCCATTGCCATGAAAAGCGGCTGCTACTATCGTTTTCCTGGTTAGTCATTGATTCCATATACGCTACAGTATCTCATAATACTGCTGCTACACTATTTGTATGATGATAAGGAACCCCTAACACAAACAGCATCTTTGCCTCTCTCATCCTTTGATACAAAATGCTCCTGGATGCACTGATCATTTTTCGTCTATGAACCACGTCATGCGTGACATGAAGAGAACTCTATAAGGTCAATCATAGGCGTACCTTACTCGAGGCGCACGTATAGTGAAAGGATTTTTCATGCGCTCTCCTCCAATAGGATCTGCATACCCTGCAACCCCTGCCCCTCGACTTGTTACACAAACACGACCCCTCTGCATCTTTTTTCTCTTTCAGGATTTAGCTACGTATCATTGAACAAAGACCTCTTTTCATATAGCATCACGCTTACAGCATATGTAAAATATAAAGATTGCTGTATCCCTAAACTTTACAATCAAACGTGGGGTCTTTATGAGAACCAACCTGCTCGGCTTGGCCAACTACACCTTGGGTGCAAGTTCATGATCAAGCTTGCCAATCCCAGATTTCGCAATGTCGCCACCAGCCAAACTGGATCCGGGGGTCGACCTCTTGAAACTTTTTTCGACGACTAAAAAATATTTTTTGGGCTAGTTGCGACAATGAACGCGAAACTTTCACACAAGGTGCTGTTGCCTAAGCCGAGCACATTGCTCTATTCAAAACCACACGTTTCATTGTAAAGTTTGGAGATACAGGCACGTTTATGTTTGTAAGCGTGATGCTATATGAAGAGTGGTCTTTGTTTAATGTAAAGTAGCTAGACCCTGACAGAGCAAAAGATGCAGAGGGTCGTGTTGTGTAACACGGCTACGTTTGCATGAATGAAAGGGTCAATGCATAATTGCTTTATGGATCATCTAGGAACAGGCATGTATTGCTAGCTAATGGCTACTTTTATCCAATCATCATTGTTGCGAGATCCACTGCATGGGAACGATGCTCTAGACATTCATTTCCATGATTAAAGTAGGTTGATCCGAGCTGATTTGACTGAGCTGCGGTCAAAGTTACATCAATCCATACATCAAGCACGCTCGATGTAGCTCAACCGATGTAATCTTTGTGTGAGCGTAACTCCAACCAAATCAGCTCGGTCAACCTACTTTAATCATGGAAATGAATGTCTAGAGCAGAGGCATCGTCCACCTACACAATCAGATGTACAAAAGTTAGGAATGCACAAAGAGAGAGAGAGAGAGAGAGAGAGAGAGAGAGAGAGAGAGAGAGAGAGAGAGAGAGAGAGAGAGAGAGAGAGAGAGAGAGAGAGAGAGAGAGAGAGAGAGAGAGAGAGAGAGAGAGAGAGAGAGAGAGAGAGAGAGAGAGAGAGAGAGAGAGAGAGAGAGAGAGAGAGAGAGAGAGAGAGAGAGAGAGAGAGAGAGAGAGAGAGAGAGAGAGAGAGAGAGAGAGAGAGAGAGAGAGCTGTGCATGCCGGCCATATGACATAAAAGTGAGGGTTGCGTACCTATCATGCATGGTCCCTGAAGTCCTGACTTTTTAGCTGAGTTACCCAAAGAGGTCCTTCTGCATCTTTGGCTCTCCAGGGTCTAGTTACTTGGCAATGAACAAAGACCACTTTTCATATAGCATCACGTTTACAAACATAAAGGTGCCTGTATCTCCGAACTTTACAATGAAACGTGGGGTTTTTATTAGAGCAATGTGCTCGGCTTGGCCAACAGTACCTTGTGTGAAAGTTTCACGATCAAGCTTGCCAATCCCAGATTTCGCAATGTCGCTACCAGCCAAACTGGATCTGGGGGTCGACCTCTTCGACGACGACGACCAAAAAATATTTTTTGGGCTAGTTGCGACATTGAACGTGAAACTTTTACACAAGGTGCTGTTGACCAAGCCGAGCCCATTGCTCTAATAAAAACCCCACGTTTTATTGTAAAGTTTGGAGATACAGGCACGTTTATGTTTTATCTATGCTGTAAGCGTGATGGAGTTGCTTTTTCCTAGTGGATGGTGTCGGCTGCATTAACGGAAAGATGAAGAGCTGAGTGAAACCGCAAGTGGTGGTTACACAAACACGTCCCTGACAGGTTGCTGCACAAACGGATGGTGATGATGATTGCCTTTTGTGAAGGTACGTAAGTAAAACAGCATTCAAAATTGAATGAAGTCTCAAGGTATGTGTATGATCATTAATACATTCCATGTCACATTCGGATCAATTATCGTTATCATCATGCCGTTATCATCATCGTCTCTAAACTATGTAAGAAAATGATGGTGGATACTGTATGCATGCATATCAATAAAGAGAGCGTTCCCGACCACCATTACATAGTTCATCAGGGTAATCGACTCTTTCAAGCATTGCTCCACACGGGGCATTATTTATTTATGGATGCTTTAGAATGACTATGTTTAGCGGGATGTGCTTGTGTGACCATACTTTGGTGGAGGGAATAAAAACCAGCCGGCGTGTACAGTGGGATTAAAGCATTCTTCTTCTCGACACTAACCTCGTCTCACTCCATCACTCGCTCCCAATGGCACTCGCCACAACCACTTGTTCAACACATCTCTCTTCCTTCAACAGCACATGACACAACACGTTCCACCAGCTGAATAACTCACTTGTCAAAACTGTTCAACAAACACGCCAAGAACGGCATCGCCACTTCCAGATTACGACCTTTGACGAGCTTACTGGTGTCAAGGCCATATTGCATCATACAGCCTACTCTTTTTCACGCGTTGTGTTACAGCATCTCTTGGCGACTGGATCCAACATACCTTGTTTTCTCGATACCAAGGCCATACATTGATTATCACGCGAGACAGCTTCAACACACACATTCCATCACCCATTTGGCACACTATCCAAGCTCTCTTATTCAGCTACATCATCGTACAAAGGTAAGCATCAGGATGGATTAGGATGTTTGTAGAGATATGGTATCTAAGAAGCTTTAACATCGAATAGGGGCGGTTGCTGGAGTGATGCACGATTTACTTGGATGTTGGAGGAAACGGGCTTCACAATGTCAAGCGAGGATCGACTTCAGCTAATACGTATGGGACTCAGGGTACATCTGGAGCAGTAATCAAGAGCATATCGGTACACTTGAAATGTCAACCTGAGGATGAAGGATGGATTCTAGAGAGTGAGGATGCTTGGCGTTTTCTTGGATGTGGCAACAACTTTGCACACGATGACGCGACTGGATCTTGCCAACTGGACAAGGATGGAATGATGGATTGGATGATGATTATGAGAACGATTTGCCATGCTACATCCCAAGGCAGAATGTGCTACACGACACAAGTTACAACAAACCTATCGTCGAATGAAACGTTGGTGACATGAGGACAAAAAGGACAAGGGGACATCCACGCTATAGTACTGGCACGTGCACATGGAGATGGTTCATCGACCCTATATCAGGTCACCCTTCGCTACCCATTATTTCGAATGTTCCTTCAACATCACCATTGTACACTACATAGACAAGGTCAAATGGATAAAGGCGTCTTCAAGTTATCTTTAAAGGTGCAATTGGTGGATATGGAAGGGATATGGAATCATTCAAAGAGCCAATGAGCAGGAGGGATAGGGTATGCAAAAGCTCTTCAGAGGGGACGGAAATGAACATTATCACCATCATGCACAAACAACACCTGGTTGTCAGTGGAAATGGTTATATAGATAAAGAATAGGAAATTTTATCTTAGAAAGGTGTCAGCAATTATGGAATAAAAGTAAAGCGTTGTATCTTTATTCAATAATGACTTTTGGTATATGTCTAAGCAGCATCTTCTCAATATAATTTGGTACATCACATTCAAGATAAAGCTGTTCTAAACTAGGAAACGTTGTCAAGGCGACAAGCTCGCTATCCGGCAATGATCCTGCTCCAAGTCTGAGACATTTAAGATTTGGGAGTACACTCAATAGCCTCATCATATCATCAGCAAACGTGGCCCTCATCCCACCGAGAGTTAACTTTTCAAGAGCGGAGCACCCAGTCAACACGATTGCGCATTCTCTGTGAATGAAATCAGGCAGTATTTCCACGCTCTTGAGACATTTGAAGAGAGGAAGAAGGGGCATCCATGATACCGAATTCGTATTGATATCAACCCGTATGATGAGTTCTTCGAGTGTTGACTGATTTCCCATTTCAGCATGATAATCCCAAAACGTCTTGATGCCTTTATGCTCTTCGCCCCAGAGGTCATCATCATTGTCCCCCCATGGCTGATAGATATCTAACTTTGATATATGCTTCGACTTGATCATGGCGTTGGCGACAGCAGGTTGTAAAAGTGACTCGCTAAGACTGATGGCTTTGAGGTTGGGGGGATCCATGCAATAAAAGGCTCGCAATCACGTGAGCAAAGTTCTGAAAAACGAACGCTGGTCAATTGTGTCAATAAAGTCTCTGATGGCGTTGCGTCACCCATTTGTTGTAGTAGAACTCGTCCATCCCAAAGAGTATTGTTATTCCCAATGATAGTGCCATCGAAATCAAAAGTTTCCAACAAATTTCGATGCGTGAGCAGAAACTGAATCAATTGATCTTTTATATAAGAGTCTCCTTAGCCATGAAGTCGAGCGTATGTGATGCCACTTCGATTCGGATGAACATCGTTTCGCTCGGGGATAGCCCCTTCGTTACTGAAATTAAGAATCTGTAGAGATGGGCAATACTCGTGTAGAATCGTCAAGACGCTGGAATCGGGGGTTGGTGTGATCTTGAGTGACATTAAAGATGGAAACAATTTCAGGATATCCACCATCGTATCGTAGGTAAAACGTGGGCCTAATACATTGTGGATTGCCAGATGTGCCATCTTAGGATAACGTGTTGAAGGTGAAGAAGAACGAAAAACATGGCCCTCACCGAATGTTGACAAAGACACAAGGCTGGGGCATGATTCGAAAACATCTTGCAGTGGAATAGAACACCCATCAAAGATTACCAAGTGTGTCAACGAATGAGCAATCATTTGCAGACCGTTTATTACTGGATCACGAGGATTTGAATCGTTGCCTAATAATAAAAAGGATCATTCGGATCGATCACTTACATAAACCACCATTCATACTCACAATATAGCTCTAATCGTCTGAGATTGGAAAAGTGTGCACGAGAAAAGAGTTCATCTAAACGAGCATCACCCATCACGGTTCCTGATAAGCTCTGAACATAGGGAGCAAACCGAACAAGTTGATCATGGCCCCTCATGAATGTGTTCTCTTCTTTCCCAAAATGATAGTCCAAACCATTGGGTTGCTGCAAGAAACGTTCCCTCCATGTACGTGATACATAAAGAGGTGCGTACGACTCATGCGAGAATAACGTTGACTGTATTCTTGGTACAATATTGGTGACAACAATATCCAATGGCAACTGGCTGATGAAATCAACGCGTTTATCGTTGTTGGTTACTGCCGCCATTCGATGCTGCTGAAGCTGTTGATAGTAAGGATCCGATTTGGGTACTGCTTGAAGGCCTTTGTCGTATATGGAAATAGCTGATGCATATCGTCCCTGTTGACAGTACACATCTCCTGTGCACAAATATCCAAGTCCTGATCCCGGTAATATGCCTCTTATAGCTGCTGCATCACGTAACGCTGTATCAAACTGGCACTGTTGGCTAACAACTTGGCACGTTCATTGAGCACCTTGACGAATTGCTGTGCTGTTTCCTGTAGGGTCTCGGTTGCCGTGGCAATTCGGTTGCCGTCATTACCATGTTGAGCTGTAACGCTGTCATGCTTCAGTAATTCAGACCAAGCAATGTTCTCAATGGATGCCATTCGTGGTTGTGTGTGAGCGTCTTAGTGCAAATGAGTTGTAAAAGAGGAGGGGTGAGGCCCAAGCAGAACATGGATCTAAGCATCAAAAGGAACTCAGCCTTCGTTGATGTCGTTGACCCAGCTTGGTAGAATAGGAAACTAGCTGCACGAAATGAGAATCACGTAACATCATTCAGGGAAATAAATGTGTGCTTTATGTGACAACAGCTTGTGATGTGTATGTATCGTCAAACAAATATTTAGAATGCTATTCAAAATGAATGCAGGAACCCTCACACATCAAGGCACCGATCATGCAAGGAAATCAATTGTTGCTTTTATTATTAGAGATATGCACTATCCATAAGGGAAAATATTGACTTTGGGTATATGATCTTGTAGTATCTCAAGTAAACCTTTTGGAACACGACACTCAAGAGAGAGTTGCTTTAAATGGTGGAATGTACACAAAGCTAGCAGGTTCGTATCGGATAAAGATGTAGCTCCAATCCAAAGGCATTGAAGATTCGAATGCTTGCGTAAAGGCATCAAGAGACCATCAGCTAACACGGCATCATACACACCGAGGGTCAACTTTTTGAGAGCGGGACAACCTTGACCTATTTCCTCCATGATGGGGATGCAATTCTCAGGCATGATTCCAGCAAGTAATTCGAGGTTCTTGAGACGCGTCAACCTTGAAAGTAAAGCTATCCATGCGTTTTGAGACACCCCTACACGGCCCATACGCAAAGTCACATGTTCGAGTGTTGATTGATCTCCAAGTGCAACATGATGCTCCAAGAATTGCTGAATGCCGGTGTCGTTCACGTCGTTGGATAGAGCGTTGATTCTTACTGTATGAAGGTGTTTCAACCTGATCATAGCGTGTGCGAAATGAGATCGAAAAGATGAAATATGGATATGGATGGTGTTGAGATTGGGTGCATTCGATGCGATCCACAGCATCATTTGCATGTGTGTAGTAGTTGGAAGGTTACTTGTAAAGTAAAGTTCTGTCAGTCGCGGAAATGATGATTCAGATGGGTTGCCCTCAGGAGGTTGTTGATGCTGATATTGATCCCTCAGTCGAACGCGTCCATTTGATACATCCCAAAAGGCATCATCATTGATTTGAATGTTCCCATGGAAATAAAGCCCTTCCAATGAATTTTGCTGTAGGTGTAGGAACTGAATCAGGTCATCTTGCTTATACAATTCGCTGCCGCCTAGATAAGCTGACGCGATTCCTTTTCGATTTGGATGAAACTCTGTTGTAGCTGTACCAAACTCCACGTCCACGTGCTCGTAATAAATGGTCTGTAGGTGAGGACAATGCTTGTGTAGGATAGGCAAGATGCTGGAATCGGCCATTGGCGAAACTTCAAGCACACGCAAGGAAGGAAAACGAGCAAGGACATCGACCATATTCTCATGAGAGCGACCGTATTCTGAGATATCGTAAAGTGAAAGGTGCTCGAGCTTGGGATAACTTGATGAAGGCGATAAAGACATCACTGCATCCACATTCATTGTTTCAAGCCGTACAAGATTTGGACATGCCTCCAAGGCGTCACGTAATTGAATATAAGGGCACTCAAAGAGCGTCAAGTGTGTCAGCGAATTGCCAACCAATTGCAGGCCATGGATCAATGGAAGGCGACCAGTTGTCGAAAGAGCTAATATAAATAAAGCATCATTCGCATCCATCATCAAACCACGAACCATGCCATCATTCACACCTACATTGTATATAGAGTTCTTTTAAATTGGAGAAGTGTCCTCGGGCAAAGAGGTCATCCAAACGAATACGCTGATATAGAGTGGCTTGCAAGCTCTGAACATAGGAGGCAAATCGGATGAGCTGTGTATGGCCCTTTATCAATGTGTTGTGCCCTTCGTCCAAGTAAAATCGTAAGCCTTTGGGTTGCTTCAAGATGCGCTCCTGCCATGCACGTGATACGTAAAGAAACTCGCACGATGATTCTGAAAAGAACAATCGATCCGCCCTTGGTACAATATTGGTGATCACAATATCCAATGGCAATTGGCTGATAAAGTCGACGCGTTTGCTGTTGTTGGCTATTGCTGTCATTCGATGTTGTTGAAGTTGCTGATAATATGCATCTGATTCAGGTATTGCTTCAAGCCCTTGCTCATATATGGAAATGGCTGCTGCATGATGGCCTTGTTGACAATACACGTCTCCCATACACAAATATCCACGCCCTGATCCTGGTAGCATGGCTCTTATTACTGCTGCATCATGTAACGCCTTATCAAATTGAGCACTGTTGGCGAAAAGCCTGGCACGCTCATTGAGGACTTGGACGAATTGCTGCGCTGTTTGCTGTAGAGCTTGGGTTGCTGCTACAATGCGGTTGCCGTCATTGCCATGTTGAGCTGTGAGATTGGTGTCCTTTAGTAATTCGGACCAGCTAATGTTCTCCATGGTGGCCATTCGTGGTGTTGAACAAAGTAGTGGAAGAGAATAAGGTGAAAAGGGAAAGCCCAAAATAAACCTTGTCAATGGCAGATGCTGCATAAAATGGTTACACACACACACCGATGATGGCACTGATGATGATCCTTTTTGCTGTTTCTAGTAGGGGTGGAAGACACATTATTCAAGAGCCTTATGTGATGCTGCCTAGATTTTAGTTTTCGTCCCTCTGCAGACATGCTACTGTACAATAAAGAAGCCCTTACATGACATGTAATGCCCATCTTTGTAAGCTTCGGGGTGTTGTTGCTCGATACCGCATTATGATGTGCTGCCAAAGCCTCTGGTTTTCATCATTTACAATGCCACGTTATCTTCTCTGAGCAAACCTACATGATGCCACAACCGGCAAAAGCGATCCATGATGACCGTATATGGGATTCAATGCTGGATTTTCAAGACGGTGCGAGTTTGGATAAGCTGCCCTTTATGATGAGCAGTGAAAAGTTGCAAAAAAAACAAGACGTGCATTTATCCTTGTACAACACGTACGACATATAAAGTTTATTGTATCGACGATGCAGAGTCAAATGGTTTTATGTATGAGAGTATGCAGTGCATGTTATCTTTCCCAATACCACCAAGGGTTCTATTATCCATCGTCATTGATGAGCAAATAAAAAAGCACGCGCATCATGATACGCGTAAACATTTTGCATGACCCTGTAACAGGTGCATGCTTAAGGGTGAACGCTATGCAAACGAATGCGATTGATGTTTATGTAAAGATGTAGTTTATTCAATAATGACATTTGGAAGGACTCTACGTAACATGTCTTTGACCAAATCGGGAGTATAATAATTAAGACGAAGCCGTTCTAAACGTGGAAGTGTATTCAAGGCTAAAACGTCGGTGGCTAATAAAGATTTGGATTCAATAGTAAGATGTTTAAGATTGGGATGTTGCCTAAAAGATCTTATAACGCCATCGGCAATAGAGGATCCTCTGTAAGACCAAGTACCAAGCGTTAAGCTTTCTAGAGAGGAGCAGCCTTGACCTATCTTCTCCAATGCTGGTAAGCAATCTTCGGGAATGACCCTCGTGAGCAAGCTCAGGTCCTTGAGACGCTTCATTTGAGAAATGAAACCTAGCCATGTTACTGCATCCATATTCCCACCATCTATGTGTATGATGATTTCTTCGAGCGTTGACTGATCCTCCATTGCAATATGATGCTGCATCAATGAAATGATGGGATCGATATACTCGGCAGTTCCCGCAACCCTGGTAATTTCCAACTTTGAAAGGTGGCTCATCTTGATCATCGCCTTTGAGACATCAGGCAGAAAATGGGATTCAGTGAGATGGATCGCTTTAAGATTGGGTGCATTCGATATCAACCATAACATAAAACCACGAGATGATGATGACGGATCATCATTCAAAAAAGATACATCCACAAGTCGTTTGAATATAGTCTTCGTTTGAGTTGGATCATTTTCAGGGAGTAGACTTGTAGGCATATCTCGATGATGATCGTGCGCCTGTAGTACTACGTTTCCATTCTCCAACTTCCAATGGCAATCGTTGTCATTAATATTAGAGCAGCCAAAATCAATTGCTTCCAATGAATGTCTGTGCAGGTGTAAGAATTGAATCAGGTCGTCATGGTCATAATCGTATCCTTCATTTCCCAGATGAGCCGAGGTGATCCCTTTTCCATTTGGATGGAGTTCAACTTTGTGTAAATCAGGTTCGTCTGTAGCACCGCTGTAACAGCCGTAATGAAGTTGCTGTAGATATGGGCAATGCTCATGTAGAAGAGTCAAGACACTGGATGAAGGCTTCGGTGTAATATCGAATGACAATAAAGAAGGAAACCGACTTAGGAGATCAATCACATCATCATCGCTGGGAACTGCCACTGGTACGTTGTAAATTCTAAGATGCGTCATCTTGGGATAGCGTCCTGATGAAGAAGACATAACAACGCGCACATTATCGACCACCAGAGATACAAGATTTGGGCATGATTCCACAATGCGATAGAGTTCAATGTTATAAGGATCCCCTTCAATGGCCAAGTGCGTCAGCGAATCACCAACCAATTGCAGGCCGTTTATCAATGCATCATGAGAGGGGTCGTCATCTGTATCATAAACCAAAATTAGCCACTTCATCCATGTCATACATGCATATTACGCCAGTAATCCTTACAGAATAAATCTAGTCGTTTAAGATTCGAAAAGTGTGCACGAGAAAGGAGATCGTCCAAATGAATACCATTTTTAATGCTTCCTGATATGCGTCGGATATAGGGTGCAAACCGGACAAGTTGATCATGACCGTTCTTCAAGGTGACCCATTCTTGGCCCAAAGCAAAGTCCAAACCGTCAGGTCGCTGCAAAATACGCTCCTGCCAGGCACGTGATACATAAAGAGGCTCATACAGCTCATTAGATCCCAAGTCTGCTGCTATCCTTGATACAATGTGGGAGATGACAATATCCAATGGCAACTCGTTGATGAAATCGACACGTTTATTGTTGTTGGCTATTGCTGCTAATCGATGCTGTTGAAGCTGTTGGTAATAGGCATCGGTATCAGGTACTGTTTCAAGCCCTTGGTCGTATATGGAAATCGCTGCTGCGTAACGTCCTTGTTGGCAGTGCACGTCTCCTGTACACAAATACCCAAGCCCTGATCCCGGTAATAGGGCTCTTATGGCTGCTGCATCATGCAGGGCTGCACCAAACTGGGCACTGTTGGCAAAAAGTATGGCACGCTCATTGAGGACTTGGGTGAATTGGTGGGCTGTTTGCTTCAAAGACTCGGTTGCCGTGGCAATTCGGTTGCCGTCATTACCATGTTGAGCTGTGAGATTGGTGCTCTTCAGTAATTCGGACCAGCTAATGTTCTCGACAACGGTCATTCGTACGTGGTGTATGAGCGTCTGAGTGTAACCGAGTAGTAAAAGTAGAAACGTCGTATTTCAAGTACCAATAAACTTAAGATTCATCACCAAGCACAAGATGACAAGCCAAGGTATCACAAAAGACCACAGTTATGTATCCCACATATACTTTAGGTTCTTTTTCATCACACAACGACCCTCATCATCTCTATCCATCCTTTCGTGTATCCCCAACATCCTCATATGTAGATCCCATCTCCGTATAGCATAACACACAAGTAAAAATACAACGTATATAAGACACGTTGTTGTAGTAGCTGTTTTACCAATGCTGTAAACTTGATGGAGTTGCTCTCTCCTAATGGATGGTGTCGGCTGCATGAACGGAAATGAGTGAATTGGCACGTGGTGGTTACACAAACACGTCTTTGATAGGTTGCTGCACAAATGGGATAATGACGACCTTTGAGAAGGTATGTAAACAACATCCAATAAAGAAGATGCATCAGGGTATCATGTGAATGGCAAGTAATCGTTCCATAGTACATTGGGATCCTTCAATCTCGTTGTCATCATCATCTCTAAACTATGTAAGAAAATGATGGTCGATACTGTATGCATGCATATCAATAAAGAGAGCGTTCTCGACCACCATTACATAGTTCAATAGAGCAATCGACTCTTTCAAGCATTGATCCACACGGGCATTATTTGTATTTGAATGCTTTTGGATGATGATGTTTAGCGGGATGTGATTGTGTGACCATGCTTTGGTGGAGAGGGGGGGGGGATAAAACACAGCCGACGTGGCATGGGGGTGGTCATTCTTCTTCTCGACACCAACCTCGTCTCACTCCATCACTTGCTCACAATGCCACTTGCAACAACCACTTGTTCGTTGCATCTCTTTCTTCAACAACAAATGACACGACACATTCCACCAGCTGGATAGCTTACTAGCTCAACAAACACGGCAAGAACGGCATCGCACCTTCCAGATTACGAACTTTGACAAGCTTACTGGTGTCAAGGCCATATTGCTCCATACAGCCTACTCTTTTTCACGTGTTGTGTTACAGCATCTCTTGGCGACTGGATCCAGCATATTATTCTATTCTCAACACCAGCACGTTGCATTGAGTGTCACGTGAGACAGCGTCGATACATCAGTTTGGCTACTTGGTATAGCAACGTGTTCAAGCACTCTTATTCAGATGCACCTATATCAAGGTAAACGGCATATGGATTGTCATGCTGGTAAGTGGTTCGTATCTAACATGGTCATCATCGATTAGGCACATGATGGATGGTGGTGCTTCATTGATATCAGTTTCATAAGCTCGCTTGGAGGATACACAATGACAAGGGTACAGATGGAGAAGCAACCATTTTGGTCAAGGGCATATTATCATCATCATGATACCTTGTATCAACCAACATGAGGATGAATGGATACCACAACAGCGAGACAAGGTGATGATAATCAGCTTTCGGATCATGCTTGGATAAGGAAATGGGCCCATTCAAATCGATGCTGAGGATGGTAAATTGGATGGCAATGAGCAGGACATGGATTTGACTTGCTGGTTGAAGGGAGCACATACACGTTTTCCATTGCGTTTAACGGCAGCACCCTCTCAGTCGACACTATTCCACAACCGCGTGCAAACATTGAGACAATGACAGCCATAGATGATCCATCCACCTATAGGTAGACTTGATTGCCCCCTTTTGTATTGCGACAACGTCCCAAGATCGATAATACACCTGCTTTATCGTATGATTCATTCAAGAGATTGCTTGTGGGACTCATGAGAGCTATGGTCGGATATTGGTGGTATCATGGATTTAACGTGGATGATATTGTGGAGATTGGGATTTTGGAAGGATCAAGTGATGGAGGAGCTTCACAATGAGGGTAATATTGGCTGCACTATGAAAGGATATAAGGAAGGGGGGAAACGTTGTCTACACGGATGGGATTCACGTTTATGCAAAGGTGTAGTTGTAGGATAACCCATGCGAGGAGATGTCTATATTTTATTCAATAATGACTTTTGGAATGTGTTTACGTAACATGTCTTTAGTCAAATGTGGAATATGATATTGAAGACGAAGACGTTCTAGACTAGGAAATGTAGGCAATGCGAAAAAGTCGGCGGCTGATAATGATTTAGCTCCAATCGTGAGATACTTTAGCTTGGGATGTGGACACAAAGACGTTATGACGCCATCAGTAAAATAGGAGCCATACTCAGTACCGAGCGTTAAGCTTTCCAGAGAGGAGCAATCTCGAGCAATGTTCGCCAATGTTGGTAAGCAATATTGGGGAATGACATCCGTGAGCAATATCAAGTCCTTGAGACGCTTCATTTGAGAAATTAGGTTCAGCCATACTACCGCATGCATTGTCCCATCATCTATGTGTAGAATGAGTTCTTCGAGCGTTGACCGATCCTCCATTGCATTATGATGCAGCATGAATGAAATGATGGGACTGAAAAACTCGGCAGTGCCCTTGATCTTGGTAATTTCCAACTTTGAAAGGTTGCTCATCTTGATCATGGCGTTTGAGACATCAGGTAGAAAATGGGATTCAGTGAGACGGATGGCTTTGAGATTGGGAGCATTCGACATCAACCATATCATAAAGTCACGAGATGATGATGGCTTACAATTCGAAAAATCAATGTTGACAAGTCGTGTGAATACGGTCTTTGTTTGAATTGGATCATCATTATGGCGTAAACGAGGTACATCTCGATGATCGTGTACCTGTAGTACTTGTCCATTCTCCAACTTCCAATTGCAATTGTTGTCATTAATATGAGAGCAGCCAAAATCAATCGTTTTCAATGAATGTCTGTGCAGGTGTAGAAATTGTATCAGGTCGTCTTGCTCATAAGAAAAGTCTTCATCTCCTAAATGCGCCGTCGTGACCCCTTTTAGATTTGGATGGGTGTCAAATTCGTGATCGCCATTGCCGCGACAACCATAATAAAGCTCCTGTAGGTATGGACAATCCTCGTGTAGAAGTGTCAAGACTCTGGATTCAGGCATCTGCGTAATCTCCAACGACAACAAAGAAGGAAACCGGCTGAGGACATCATGCATATTGTTATACGTGAGAGCTGTTTCCTCTATGTTGCGAAGTGACAAATGCGACATTTTTGGAAAGCGTGAGAATGGCAAGGAAGGCATAACAAGTTCCACATCAGTTGCATTAAGGGATACAAGCTTTGGGCATGATTCAAGGAGATCACGTAACTGGATATGGGGACACCCACTAATGGCCAAGTGAGTCAGCGAGTCCGCCACCATTTGTAGACCCTTCATTACTGGACGGCTTAGAGTGGTCTCCATAACTACATAGTACAAATGGTATTCGCGTCAATAATTTCGCATACTCAAAAACATACATACTTACGATTGATTTCTAGCTCCTTAAGATTGGCAAAATGTGCTCGAGAAAAGAGATCGTCCAAATGAAAATCGGTCCTACATCCCACCAAGCTCTGAACATAGGGTGCAAACTTGACAATCTGCGCTTGATCCTCATTGAATTTTTCTCCATCAAAGCCAAAGTGTAAACCCTTAGGAGCCCTCAAGATACGCTCCTGCCATGCACGTGATACGTAAAGAGGCTCAAATGACGTAAATGATGTGGAATCTAGCTCCATCCTCGGTATAATATTGGTGACAACGATATCCAATGGTAATCGGCTGATGAAGTCGACGTGTTGGCTGTTCTTGGTTGTTGCTGTCATCCGATGTTGTCGAAGGTGCTGATAATGGGCATCTGATTCAGGTACTGCTTCAACCCCTTGATCGTATATGGAAATGGCTGCGGAATGATGTCCTTGTTGACAGTACACGTCTCCCATACACAAGTATCCAAGCCCTGATGCCGGTAATATGGCAACTATGGCTGCTGCATCCCGTAAAGCCGCATCAAATTGAGCACTCTTGGCTAAAAGCCGGGCACGTTCGTTGATGACTTGAACGAATTGGTGTGCTGCTTGCTGCAAGGTTTCAGTTGCCGTGGCAATTCGGTTGCCGTCATTACCATGTTCGGCTGTGAGATTTGTATGCTTCAGTAATTCGGACCAGCTAATGTTCTCGACAACGGTCATTTGTCGTGGTGTGCGAGTGCGACTGAGAGCAACAAAGTAGAGAAGGAAAAGCCGGTGGAGTTTTTATACACGCATTGATCTGGTACAACATTGCTTAGATAAATTTATGGGATGGGAGCGACCAGTGATTGGGACATCAACATGACTTTTAGGCTTTTCTCTAGTATCAAAGCTACTACCGAGAGGATTTGACTGAAAAACGCTCAAACACAGA
This sequence comes from Lichtheimia ornata, assembly GCF_029851405.1. Taxonomy (NCBI): domain Eukaryota; kingdom Fungi; phylum Mucoromycota; class Mucoromycetes; order Mucorales; family Lichtheimiaceae; genus Lichtheimia; species Lichtheimia ornata. Next base: position 2,360 of record NW_026695419.1, on the reverse strand, counting down.
AGCATCATCCAATATAAGAAAATCATTTTGCAAAGTTATTTGTAAACTGCAAGCTAATAGCCCATTCCTCTCATTCAGCTTTGTTGCCCAAAACAATGAATGTGACCAATTGTCTTGTTCCAGACTATCATTCCCATCATTTAACTTTCATGATTCGAGCTAACCTGGTAGTAAGGCAATGGCTGTTGTTGGATCATCACTATCATGTAAGTTGTAAAATGACACACATCCTTTTGCTATACTTGAGGATCATGTCTTTTATTTACGTGTACCTATTGTCTATTGTGAGGGTGATGATAATGATGGGTGAGTTGTGTGGTTGGGTGGATGGTGTGTGGCCTCAGTGTAATAGCAGTAGGGGATTTAAACTTGGGGGACAGCAGCTCCACGACTTGAGACAACGCTTCTCTTCTTTTTCTCCCACCTTTCCTTATTCCATTCACGACATCTCGATCAAGGTAATGTACTATAAAAGAGTGCTCTTGTTGTTTGTGGGGCATTAATGTAGTTCTGAACATGCATTGTCAGGGAGTAAGTGTGTCCAAAGTGATGAGGAATGAGCGTGGTTGGTGGTTGGTGGTTGCCATGGCGATATCGTTGCTTCCTCTTGTTCGTTGCTATTCCCGCTCTACGCTGGGTGTCAACAGGTACATTGAGAGTCCAATGTTGCAGCGTAACTTGTTCCATTGACGTGTTAGCTTATATAAGGGGCAAGTTTGGTTTCAAGGCGTTGGCTGGTTTGGCGTTCTGTTTCGGCTCAACAACACTACACCATGGTTTTTCGGTTTCCAGTAACCACCAACAACGCGTCTTTATGAATATGGGAAAGGTAATTGCAATGAAACAAACAACGAAAAAGGGTGTTTATTGTGTGTATGCTAATAATGAATTGAATAGGTTTCTTTAGTCAGGCAATGCAACTTGGGGCATCATCATCATCATCTCTTTGGGTTCAAGTCCCAGCCTGTATCAAGTGGCCGCTGCGTCGCTCTGCACTAGCCAAGTGTGCTGGAAAAGCTTCTTGGAACGCGTCCAGGGCTCTATAGGCCTGCGTTTGAGTTGGTGGGCCGATGACGATGGATTTTTGGAAGAGCATGGTCACCGTGTTGAGGTAAAAAGGGATTTGCAACAGCTTGTGAATGTGTTTAACCAACACGCTCTTCTCGTGGTAGGCTCGTTTCTTCCCTTGAGGATTTCTTTTCATGAGGTGGGAAATGATTGGAAGGATTGGATTGGGGATCATTCTTTCTTTGGAGAGGATGAATGAGAACAGCGATGAGCCTGGACTCTACGTAAGTGATGTCCTTCCTTGCCATGGATCGAACTGGCCTTGCGTGATTCGTGCAGTGCTTTCTCAAGAACAAGGGATTGCCCGACGTTGCTCGTATGGTGGTGATTTGGTTTGTGAATTCCTTCTGATTTGCTTTCTTCCTATGAGAGGATCGCCTAACGGTATACCAAATCGTCATCATTCCGGTACCAGATGGTCTAACTTGCCTGCTTTCTTATTTGTAGAGACGACGATTGGATAATTACCACATTCACAACAATGACGATTACGATGATCACCCCATCCACAACAATGACAATGATGACGACAACGAGATTCAAAAGGAAGCCTGCAAGATCCCATTCTTTTCAACTTGTGTGTTTTTGAATATTGGTGTGACGGATGAGGTTGACGACTGGTGACGAGTACTCGTACGAATGATGACGGAGGACGACTACGACGATGGTGATGGCAATGTACAGTAGCAAGATAGCTAGATGAAATAAAGCATTGTTTATTTATTACTCGCTTGTTGGATTTGGCTAGCTTGTGGATTACATACTATTGCTTTGAAGATGGAATAGTAAAGGTGGTCCGGTTTAAGAAGTACATGGCTTTTGGGATACAATAAGGAGGAGTGGAAAGTGGGATGAGCTTGAGAAGAGAAAAAGTGAAGAGATCCCTCCCCCATCCAATATGTATATGTATCTTTTTACATATACAAATTGATTTATGCAGCTCGACTTTCTTCTACATGCAAATGTGATACATACCTTGACACACCTTCATTATTGGATGCTGTTTACTTACGTACCTTCACAAAGGCAATCATCATCATCATCCATTTGTGTAACAACCTGTCAAGGACGTGTCTGTGTAACCACCACGTGCCGTTTCACTCAGCTCTTCTTTCAGTTAATACAGCCGACACCACCTACTAGGAAAAAGCAACTCCATCACGCTTACAGCATAGGTAAAACATAAACGTGCCTGTATCTCCAAACTTTACAATGAAACGTGGGGTCTTTGATATGTTAGTGATACTCATGAATGCGTAACAAATATATAAATGATAAGGTGGCAAATTAGC